>NC_072732.1:129609803-129756013 GCF_026930045.1 Uloborus diversus
GGAGAGTATATATTTTTTTAACATGAGTAATTTGTACATACTAAAGGAGGATTATTTCAGTCTTAAATTAAGTACTTTTTTCAGTGACACTTAATTTAAGGTTGTCAGAAAGCAATTTATTTTGAAAAGTGAAAAGAATATAACTAATTAGCAACTGTTTGAAACTATATATTTTATATTGACTGATTTTGTTTCCTGTTTCGAATTACTGCCGCAATTCATCTTCTGGAATCAATAGTCATTAAGTGATTTTTTTGCGCGTATTAATCTTGGTAATTAAATTTAAAAAACTTACCAAACACAGATTTCTCAGAGAACAAATTATTTTAATGAAGATTTTTTAAAAATAATTTTGAAGTGTTAATAAGGTTTTCTGGAGAGTGTATATATTTTTTTTAACATGTTTAATTTGTACGAAATAAAGAAGGATTTTCTCAATCTTAAATTAAGCACTTTTCTTGTCAGTGACTCTTCATTTAAAACTATAAAAGTAGTTCAGCAGAACTGAATAAACTACGAAAAAAAAGAAAGATTACAAAAAATCAATTCATTTTGAAGAGTGAAAAGAATATAATTAACTAGCAACAGTTTAAAACCAGATATTCTATGCTCGTGATTTATTTTTACCGTTTTGAAGTACCGCCGCTATTTATTTTCTGGAATCAGTATTTATTATTTGAGTTTTCAGCTGTGCACAAAAGCCGTAGCAATCAATTTTTAAATTTTAACAAACGCAGGTTTCTCAGTGAACAGTGCATGAAAACAAATTATATGAATGAAACTTACCTTTGCATGTTTTGAAGTTTTACTGGAATTTTCTGGAGAGCATATATTTTTAACATGCTAAATTTCAACGTACGAAAGAAAGGTTTTTGCAATCTTAAATTAAGCATTTTATTTTATTTTTCAGTGACCCTTAATTTAAGATTTGCAAAAATCAATTCAGTTTGAGTGAACTGGATGCAACTGACTATCAACTGTTAGTATTTTGCACTGGTTGATTTTATTTTTTCGTGTTTTGTATTACAGCTGTAATTTATTTTCCAGAATCGGTAAGTGAAGGTTTAGTCTGTGAAATAAATTAAATATTAACAATCACAGGTTGCTTACGGGACATTTTATGGAAAAAAATTTTTTATTAATATTTCTTTGCATGTTTTGAGGTTACAGGGAGAGAGTACACATCTTTTCCAAGGGAGTATATATATATTTTGACATCCTTAATTTCTACTTATAAAAGGAGGATTTTTGCAGTGTTTAATTAAGGTTTTCATTTAAAAAAATGTTTGAAGTCTCAAATTAAGGGTTTTTCGTTAACTGAAATTTTGCAGTCTTTAATTAAGGGTATATATTTTATTGAAAATCATATGAAATATATCATATTGAAAATATTTTATTTTCATTATGATAGGTTTTTTCGAAACTTAGTGAAACTATTAGTGACGCGTTTGTACTTTGATTTTGATTGTGCAACAATGTTTTTTTTTTTTTTTTTACTGTAAAAGCTTTATACCAATGTGCAGGAAAAGTATAGAAGCTGGAATGTTATGCATAGATATTGCTTTAACATATTAATAAGGCTACATATGAAAAGAATAATGCATTAACTACTGACGTATTACGTGAAAATTGTTTAATTATTCAGTAGAGTTCAGCTGTTTTTTCACATAAAACAATTTTATTTTCATTAAGAGTAAAATGGCAAATAAATAACCCATTAAACTTTCAATGTAAAAACGACACACAACACATCAAAAACATGGAACAAACTGTTAAACCAAATTTGCAAAACTGCAGCAAGTATAAAAACTCAAGCAGTGTTGCAAAACTGTAATTAAAAACATTTTAAAATAAAATCCGTTACTTGGATCTGTTTGTTTTAATATTATTTGAAGTCTTAAATCTAACATCCCACTTGAATCAGCCACATCAGAAAAAATTTTCTTTCAAAATTTATGTTTAACTAATTAATGTTTAACTAAAGGTTTTGTAAATATGTCTGCAATCATATTTTCTTATTTACAATACTCAATGTCTATATAGCTCTTTCATATGAGCTTTAATAAAGCCCTATCGAACATCAATATGCTTTGATATGCGATATGCTGATGACTCATTTTTTCATACCCCACAAATCCTCTACTGTTATCATTTTCGGTAACATTTCTGTACCTCAAAGCCACATTAACGTAAGTCACATGATCTCTACTTTACGTGAGAGCTGAAAAACGATCGCTTGGTGCATGCACAGGATTAAACTTGCGTTCTTTGAACACTGGTAAATTATTACAAAGGAGTTTGATTTTACTTCCTTTTACAAAAAAGAAAGTATTATATTCGTGAAAAAAATTTCACTCAAAAATCGGCCTTAATTTCCATTTTGCTCGCCCCCGAATGAATATTGAGTTCTTTTTCAACCCGAGCACACGTGCATATATGCCTAAGAGACTCCCGAAATATCCATTTTGACGATCCCCGAGTTGATTACAACGAGTTTTCTCGTGACATACGTATGTATGTGCGTATGTGTGTATGTGCGTATGTATCTCGCATAACTCAATAACGGTATGTCCTAGAACGTTGAAATTTCGTACGTAGACTCCTAGTGGAGTTTAGTTGTGCACCTTCCTTTTGAGTTGCATTCGGATGTTTCTAAGGGGGTCTTTTACACATTTTTGGGGGAAATCATTGTTAATTTCAATGCTTCCTCAAGTGGTCTTGTAATTTGGCAAACACTGGGTGATACATCACCAAGCTTTTGATCACCAAGTTTCGTCGCCAACTTGGCGACAAATTTGGCAGTTTTTTTTTATTTTTTAATCTGGTTTCAGTTTGGCAAAATTTATAGGTCCAATCATTGAATCGCATTAAAATTGCCAATATTGAGAAAATTTATCCGTATGAAACTTTTTTTTTTTGCTTCGGTTCGCAAAAAATTTGGGATGAAAATATTTAAAGCGTTTCTTTGTTTACCCCGAGGCACTTTTATCATTAAAGTGGTAGAGTAAAAGGAAATCATGTGATGTCATCAGCTCGTTTGGATAACGTTCATATGATTCGATGCGGAATAGGATTCTACATATAACGCACTAATAAAACGTAAACTCGATTTTTCTTTGTACTTACATTAGTCCGGCTCTGAGGTACAGATTTAACAATTGCGTTATTCAATTGCCTTTTTAACACGCTTCCGATACTGCAATAAATTCAAATTCAGTTGAAGCAAGGATACTGGATTTTGTTTTCTACTTGCCCATAAAACTGGTGCACTGGGTGGTGGTGGTGGGACTAATAACCATCTGTGTATGTGTGTGTGGTCAAGTGAAACTAGACCAGATCCATGAGTCCAAAGATGTGCAAGAAGTCCAAGAGGTGCACTTTCAAGCATGATGAAGTACTCAGTAGTTGATTTTCGATCAGAAATATTTCCTGCCCAATCTGCATCAGCAAATGTATCTAAACTGGATGTATCTGTTCAAAATTTTAGTTTAAAATGAGCGGTCTTCTTTAAGTATATCATTACTTGTTTTCTGCTTTCCAATCTTTTTCTGTTAGTTTGCTTACTCTCCATGATAAAATTCCAACTGCTGTTGCTATATCCGGTAGCAATGTTGTTGAAATGTTAAAAAAAGATCCTATTACTTCTCTATACATAATATTTGTTTCTAATTCTTCTTATTTCCTTCATTTTTTATAAATTCATGATCTATTAGAATATTTGCTTCTTTTGCTTCAATATGCTATCATAGCCCATAAATCTTTATCAGTCAAGTTCATTTCCATTTCAAACTTCCAAACACCATAATTTGTGCCGTTAAGCTTCACAAAAGACACACTTCCGCATTTATACACAAATACTTCAGTCGAATTTTGCTACTTATCTATAGAGAATTACCCCTGTGCCCATAACCTGTTAAATTATTCAGTAGCATTATCTAATAAAGCAATTTTATTTTGACTAAAAGTAAAATGGCAAATTTATAATACATTAATAAACATTTAACGTAAAAACGACACACAATGCATCAAAAACATGGACTAAACTAATCAACCAAATTTACAAGAATGCAGCAGGTATAAAAGCTCAAAGACTTGTCGAACTGATAAAAACATTATTAAATAAAATCATTTACATGAAGCTGATTGTTTTAAAATAATTTAAAGATTTAAATCTAACAAAAATAATAAAAGCTCTGCGTCATTTTAGATGCTTGAAAAAAAAGGTAGAACTAAAAATTACATTGCATGAACAACTGACATAAATAAACCAGCTATTTAAATTAAAACAAGATAGAAGACGAAATCCAACTGCGTTTTTTATTTGTATTCGGTTGAAGTTGTATTAAGTTATATTTTATTGATGATATTCAACTTCTGCAAAATGAAAACATAATTTGGTTGCAGTTGGCGTAAGTTATAATTTGTTAATGATATTCTACTGTCACCAAACGAAAACATAAATCTGACGTGCGCGATGAATTAAAATTTAAGCATTTGAGATACAACGAAGTGGAGAGAATAATAAATATGTTACAAACTGCTGTTTGTTAAGGTTTTAAGCTCGCTGTTTCAAAGCATTTTATTTTATCTCAAGATAAAATTTAAGCACTTTCGCTTTCAGAAATGATTTCGCTGCAAACATGAAAAGAACGTTTTAAATTAAGTTGAAAACATAAGTAATTTATTCCGACAGGAGAAATTCATTGCATTTGCTTTACACCTTATGGAAGCAAGATTCACAAGCTAGTTTTTACAAGTGAGAAGATATTGTGAAGATATTATTCACAAATATAGTAAATGATAAAATTTTTCATGAAAGTTTGGGGACACAAGTTTTGGAAAGATAAGAACCTTTTTTTTTAGTTTGCTCGTAAATTGAGGCGAACGTGTTATTACGAGAAAACAGGATGAGCATTTTTTTTTTTTTTGTTTGAAAAATATAAAAAGAGGGAGAGAGAGAGAAATAACCTTATAAAAAAGTATTAAAATGCTTCTTTTTTTTTCAATTTTAAACGGCTCAGCATTTCATGACATTTCTAGCGGAAGGGAGCAAAAGTCTTAAACCTATACCGGAAAAAAAAACATACCCTCGTATGTATAAACCCATTAATTTCCCAAAGCAATTGCCCCATCCTGACCCCCTTAAATGAACGTTCAGGTATAAAAATTTCCAAAACTTTAGAGTACATTACAAAACACTTTTATTTCAACATTAATCATAACTTATTCGACAGAAGTGCAATAGTGTGTTGTTTACGCATTTCAAAGAGGAATTAAAACTTTTCAGTAAAATCTATATCAAAGTACATAAAATGAATTCTTACTCGTTTCGAAACAGAGTTGTTTTCTGCATCTAATCAAGCTTGTTCCGACTTTCTCAATCCATTAGAACAACTTATAAAAGGGTTTCTATTTTATTGGAAAATCCTGGGCTCAACTCAATTCAAGCCCTTAGATAAAGAGCAAAATATATTACTAACTAGCTGCATTGCCCGGCTTTGCTCGGTTTACCATGACAATAAAAATTGTGTCAGGCGATTTATGCTCAACAATCAGGCTTAAATAAAAAAAAAAAAAAACATCATGCAAAATTTCCTTTCCAAACAATGATGACAGTATTAAGATACTTTTAAGAAATTAAAATGGAAAAGATGGATTTAAAAAGCGTAACCATGGAAACGTGAAAATTAAATGGTTAACAACTTGAACGGAAATGGATTTTTAGAGCGTTCACACAAGCAGATGCTTTTTGGAGACTTCATTTTATACAACGTAGAGAAGAAGAAGACTTTAAAAGCAACTTTTCAATCTTAGGAAACTGCTGTTTTGCAATGCTCGGCAGCCCCTTAGCACCTATAACTCTGTTAGTTATTACAAGTTAGTTTAAAACCCGGGAAAGGGGTGCTCTTTGTTCCAATCGGAATTTGTAACGCATTTTTAATCTGATTCTTTCTAGCTGACGATTTAAACCTTTGCGAATCAAATAAGATTGCGCAGCAATCTTTGGGAGTCGGTGAGAGGTAACGAGCAGGGGCTGATCCCCCTAGTGTTGTATAAAATCGTCTTTGTGTAATAGATTTGTCATCTGTTTCGCATCCTCCCGCTTCTAGCTTTATGTGCATTTTGTGTCGCAGCATAGCGTTTGCAAACCATATGTTCTATATGATTCTTAAATTTTTAGCTGTTTTCTATCTTCCAAGAAAGTTTAGTCTTCTTGTTCATACTCACCCTGTATATCCTATCTAGCTTTTATTCAGTCACTTATATTTTTTTTTACTACCTTTTACATATTAATATTATTCTTTCACGAAAAAATTTCCCCTCAAATTTCGGCCTTAATTTCGATTTTACTCATCCTTGAATGAACGTTGAGTTGTTTTTTCGGCCCATCCGCACGTGCATTAGGGTGTTTCGAAAAAAAAAAACTTTTTTCCGAAATTCAATTTGTCAAGTTGATAAAAAGTTGCCCCTGCCAACCCACATTTTACATAAAATTTTTTATCCGAATCGAAGAATATTTAAGTGTCCCGCATGACGCCTAAAGACAGAGTTTATAATTTTCTTCAAAAAATCAATTTTTTCTAAATTTTTTTTGAATAACAGAAAAAAAGTTGAAAACATTTTCAAGTTGAAAATTTTGAGTAATAAAGCCAGGAATTATCGTCAAATAAAAAGTTTTGCTCTCATGCTACATTTAGGTGACCACATAGCACGCAAAAAATAGGATTTTTTAAAAGTTCGTTAGAATTTCCAATATAAATGTATTAGCTTTGAAAAAAAAATTTTTTGGTTTAAAATTTTCTTTTCTTTTTCTCTACATAGTATATAATGAAGTCTCCAAAAAGCGTCTGTTTGTGTGAACGTGCAAAACTCGAGAACTACCCGGTCGATTTCGCTGACATTTTCTGTATCTTTCTTTTAGCTCCGGTAAGGTTTGCAAACCGGTTCGAAAAAAGTCAGATAAATAGTTCTTCTTTTTATTCCAATTCAGGCCCAATTTTCACTTAAATTCCCAGATATGGGGGTGAAAAATTACTTGTACATATTAATTTTACGTATCGTTGAAAAGGGAAGAATTTCCCGCGTTCTAGGCAATTTGTTTCAATGCTCTAACTTAACTACGGTGGGAGTTATTTGCGTTTTTAGCGCGACTTTTTTTAGGCTTAGCTGAAATTTAGGCATCACTTTCTTCATTAAATCTTTTAACTTTTTATCAATTTGAACAAATTGAAATTCGAAAAAAAAAAGTTTTTTTCGATACACCCGAACGTTCATATGTGCCTAAGAACGCATGTACAGTCGAAATGATCATTTTGACGATCACCGAATTAATTATAACGTTTCTAAGCTACTTTGACCAAAC
The DNA here is from genome assembly GCF_026930045.1 of Uloborus diversus. Lineage (NCBI taxonomy): Eukaryota > Metazoa > Arthropoda > Arachnida > Araneae > Uloboridae > Uloborus > Uloborus diversus. The sequence continues at coordinate 129,617,167 of NC_072732.1, forward strand.
ATCACGGCAATGAACAAAAATAAAAATATTCGCCAAGATTTCAAACGAACCGAGTGACGTACCACGGAAAAATACTCAATTCTCTATGTTTAATTATACTTTCATACGCGTAGAAAAACTTTCTCTAAGGAGTATTACTTCTACTGCGCGGACATGAGTACACGTGGTCATTCTTTTAAGATAGTAAAAAAAACCCTCTATTACAGTCGAACTCACTTATAACGAGCCCTGATTTAACAAGAACTCGGATTTAGCGAGGAAAAAAGATATTCTTGGCATAGGCGGATTTAGGCCGAAATATTTGGGGGTGCAACAATAACAGGGATCTGGGGAAGGGGGGGGGGTATTCCAGGAATAACAAGGCAGTGGCGAAATCAGAAAATAATTTTAGGGCGGGACACATTTTTAAGTCTAAAAAAAGCGATGTAAACAACATTTTGTAAGATTAGGGGATGGGCAGTTCTTAACATTTCAAACTGCAGAAAAAGTCTTAAACGAAATTCGATATTAGAAGCAATGGGTGAATCCAGTTACTAGTTTGGAATAGGATTCACGCCCCCTCCCCCCTAAAAAATTGAAATATTAGTTTTGAAAACGCAGTTTTACAGTTTTTGTTGATATTTTAGGGGCAAGAAAGGTACGTATGGCTCCAAGTCTATTTTTTAGAAGTTTTAGTCTTATCAATGTGATTAGAGTTCATATTTATAATTTGGGTTAATGATGAGACTCATAGATTGTCTCCAATCGATTTTTTGAAAATGAGATAGAAATACGTACCCCCTTCCCCTCCCCCACGCTACCTCTTTAACTTTTCATAATTGAAGTTCCAAAAATACTACGGAGGACAATTTTTGATGCTGTTACCGGACGAGGTGTTCTGGGGCTAACCCTTGGGAAATTTTCGAAATTAAAGTCCTAAAAATTAAGTTCTTCTGAAATACTCCGTGGTGTTAAAAAAAGGATTCTACCACTTAAATATTTCGAAATAGTAGTTTTCAAAACCAAAATATTAATAATGTTTGATGATATTAGAGAAAGGGGGTCGGAGGCCGTTGATCGAATATTTTCCAAAATTAAAGTCTTAAACACATGATTCTTAAACACATGAGTATGGTCTCATGTTAAACACCATATTTGGTAACGTTAGGGACTGTGCATTTTTTCGAAACTGAAGCTCCAAAAACGCAGTTGAAACGATTTTCGATGTATTTAGGTGATTAGACGATCTTACTTGGAAATTTTGTGACAGTGAAGCCCAAGAAACGAAATTTGAGGTACTCTGTAATAACTTTGGCTGGAAAAAGAGTTTTGGAGAAGAAACATTTTGAGGAATAAGAGAAAAAATGAAAACGAAATAGAAAAAATAAAAAAAGGGAGGGGGAGATATAAAAGAAAGAGGATTGTGCGAGGAGGGGGGGGGGATGAGGCACATAATTCGCCGCCAATAATCTAAAGCTGTTGAAAAATTTAAATGTCAATATTTCTTTTTGAAAGAGAAATTAAGATTTTCCCCCAACATTTTTTTTTCGTAAAATAACTGCGCTTTCCCAAAATGAGATCTTTTCTTCTATTCAATAATAAAGAATATTTTTTTTAAAACATCTACTCAGCATTTTGTGGGGAGGTCACCAGTCTTGTGCATCCTCCCCCTGTATACATCACTGCAGCAAAATGTCCGGGAGTCCTCCTTCAAAAATTTTTGAAAATTTACCTTAAAAATGTTGGTTTTCGGTGTAGATTTTATTGATAAAGTTTCTTGCAATAGCCATGGTTTTTTTTTTTTTTTGGACTTTATTAGCCATTGTTGTTTCAAAATAGAAGAATTGGTATTGATATACGAATAAATACCCAATTACAGAACATGCAATTATTCTATACAATAACACTGCACTGAACAATAAATTGTTTGAGAAGTTTCCTTGCTTGCATGAAATTATTTATTAGGGTTTTTTTTTCTTTCAAATGGATAAAATTACTTTAATTCTTAATATGAGCACAGTGATGTTTTTCTTGCACTAGCGACGTGTGGTGATACACTGGTTTCAAGTAAATTTACTAGTATAGCAGCCATGAATCCCCCTCAACCGCGTTTCTGAGTGAAATACTAAACTACTTTTTTCAAAACCCAGCCAAAAATTTTGGGGGTGCGGCGCACCCCCCTGGCACCCCCGTAAATCCGCCTATAATTCTTGGTTGTGTGGTACAATGTTAAGTCAACGGGAACATAATTCCCTTTTAACGAGCGAACCCCGCTTAAAGCGAGCAATATCTTCGGGATTCATAAAATTTATATTAACTTCCAGCTCAACTGAGTCTTCTTTGGTAAATTTTCTTCAACATTCCGAAGTGAACCAAAGTTTATGATAAATCATAAATACTGAGAACAAGCGATGACAGCACTTTTTTAAGTAGTGGAGTAAAGAAACATTTAAAAAGTACATATGAGGTAGTGAGAAGCAAAGGATGCAAGTGGACATTTTCAAGTTTTGAGTAAAACGCGTTTAAAGATAACATCCAAGGTAGGCTTTCAATGAAATTGTTTTCTAAATCATGCTGTATAGCAGCAACTACCAAGGCTACTAGTACCATCTCTTGCCCCAAGACAGAGGAGAGGTTCGCATACCATGTGTACTAGCTTTCTCCAAATTTTTAATTTTGCCACTTGCATCCCTTTGCTTCTCACTGCCTCATACGTATGCGTGTATATGTATATACTGAAAAACAATGACATAAGAAAGAGACATTCAGACAGTTCAAAGCAAAAGTTAAGTAATTAACTTCTTTGGTACAGTACAGTGATCAAAAAGAAGAAGAAATTGCAACTATGAGGAATTTTAATGATTTTTTTTCACGAACTCGTTCTTTACAAGCAATCGGTTATAACGAACCAATCTTGCGCTCGTTAGAAGCGAGTTCGACTGTATATGCAAAAGGAAGTAGTGTGGTGTCCACACCAGATTTTTCGCAATGTGATCCAGAGAAGCGTATAACTAAATGCATTAGCAATGTAGCAAGTCAAGTCTTTAATGTTTAAATGCATGTGACGTATGTCTTTCTCTATATTCATTTAACACAAAACAGCTCGAGTGACCTCTTTTCCTTGTAGCGTCAGTAAGTTTGTACAGGTAGTTATCAAAATAATGGAAACACGTGTGAAAAAAAGTGACATTTTTGAATGTGCTTCGTACGTAATAAAACTAGATATCTGTTTTTTTTTTTTTTTTTTTAAATATAAATAGCAATGTACATATTCTGGTAGTATATGGTGGATTAACTGAAGTTCTGGACGTCTTGGATTTTTTTCAAGCGCGTGAAATATCGGACCTCTCAAATTTTAAAAGACGCCAAATTGTTGGATCGTGTCTAGCTGAAGCAAGTGTAACTGAAACATCTCAACTTTTTGGTGTTTCTAGAGGTACAGTATCTAAAGTCATGACAGCATATACGAAACGCGGTAAGGCAAGCTCGGCAAAGCAAAATAGTGGACGGAAAGAGAAGCTAAGTAAAAGAAACGGACTGTATTAAAGAGGATTGTAATGTCTAATAAAAAAATTTAAAAAAAAATAGAACCGACTTCAAAATTGCTCTAAAAAGTGAAAAATAATTTTATTCTTTAAACACCATCGATAATACTTTTAAACATATTTTTTGAAGTTGGCGCAAAAACGATCGATAAAATCATTCACAGCCATAACTCAACTACAAGTATAAATTTAACCAGGTCCAGTTTCTTCATTACCACATGCATTACGCATTGATGACAGCATATTTGAGTAACGATATAAATGTTTCGTTCCTAACTTTGGATGATTTTTTGATAAAAATATGAACGAAGCATGGTTACAATGGATTTTACTTTTTGTTTTTGCGCCAACTTCAAAAATTATGTTTAAAAGTATTATCGATGGTGTTTAAAGAATAAAATTATTTTTCCCTTTTTAGAGCAATTTTGAAGTCGGTTATATATTTTTTTTTTTTTTCAAAATTTTTTTATTTCATTCTTTTTAGTGTAAATGTAGATATTTCAGTAAAAGTAAGAAGTTACCTAGTAAGAAGTTCGGCTCTATATCACTGTATTGCTTTAGAAAAGCCTTTATTCAAAATTATCATTATAATTACTATTAATGTTACTGTTATATGGCACCAAACTTTTATAACAATTAGTTTCATATTGTCGCGTAGATGAAGACAGCGAAGACAATGTGAAAGCCAAATGAAGCGAATACTAGTTAGTCTCAACTCGAGATCTTTATTCAGAACCACGAATGAACGTTACATCTCCTTATATACAACTTGAGAAAGTGCTGGAACTTTCCAGACTTGGAAAGATAAAGAAATTAATAGAACATTCGAGAAAATACGGGAAGCAGTAGAAACGAAATTTTAGTAAAACTCACTTTGTCCTAGTCGGGATTTGAACCTGGGTCGCTTGTGTGGGAGATGAGAATTCTACCACTGAGCCACCGTTATCCGCGGATGAAAAGTGCGAACTTCGCTACAATATCATTTTAATCATTTAATAGGGAAATTGCATAAAATTTACTGTTTTTTGCCCATAACTTTTTTTTCTAAAGAACAAATATGGTCAAACAAAGTAATGGGACCTAAGTTGAGCCTTCCCCTATCCATTAAAAAAAGAATCATCAAAATCGGTTCACTAGGTGAGACGCTATGAGTGGACAAACAAAAAAAAAAACATACATGCGGTATGAACTGATAACCGCCTCCTTTTTGAAGTTGGTTAAAAGCGAACAATATCAGCAAAAATAACCAGAGAACTCAATCACCATCTGGATTCACCACTGTGAATGATTCGAGTCAGAAGGCACCTTTATCAACAGAATATTTATGGCAGAGTATCGTTTCCCAACACACTTGTCGCAGAGTGTTTCCATTATTTTGATAACTACCTGTGATATATCGAACTTTCTAAAGCCCATAATGATAATGCTGTTGGATTGATCACGATTCATTATTTCAGCGTAATACAGAATCAATGATACTTTGTGAAGAATGTTACTTTCCTAATCAGCTGTTATGAAACCTTTCATGAAAACACTTAAATGGTGTAATACAACAGCCAAACTTCAATTAATAATGGATTTAATAAAACTGCAACCATTTGTTACATCGCAAAATATTGCAAACAATGCAGAGTAATGAGAATATTTAAACATCTACCTGCTTTAACTACCTATTAATGGAACTGCGTTAGAGAAATCAAAACTGTGTTACGCTGAATGTCAAAATGCTACATAATTATTTTAGAGTTTAACTATTTGATATTAGTAATTCAATAAGGGTCTAAATAAAGCCCTAACGAGTCTTAAACCACAATAAATGCAATAATATCGTTAATGTTGACCAAATCATATTTGAGAGAAAGCATTTGTAGTACATAGGACAATTTCTCAGACGGTAGGGGATTACGACTTCCTGTAACATAAAGACTATAAATATGGTTCAGTCAGATGTTATAAGACAAAGAATAACTTTTTTTCTCTCTCTCAAAAGGAAATGCAATTGATTGAAAGACATTTTGTGAAAAACTAACGGCGCAGATACATGATTGCAGCAGAGAATAAAGTGATATTTGGATTAAAAGAGTTTCTTAAAGCTTAATTTGATTACAGTCATATATGTTTTTGTGTGCGATCTTTTTTTTTTTTTGTGATTTTTTAAAAACATTTTTTTTTAATTTATTTTTTGTGCTATGTATGGAAACTTCAATCAAAAAAGAACGTAATTGACCGAGTTATTTATACAATGTGTTTCAAAAAGAATGACCCAATTTCAAAAAATCATCTTTATTCAGATTTTTATTCGTTTCATTCAATAAAGGTACCATTAGAACGTTGAAAATCGCGAGTTTCGTGCAGCTGCCGTCAGGTAGCAATAAGATTTTTCTTCGCCCGCCATTTCAGTGTTTGAAAATGGCTACTGCACGACAAAAATCGTATTGTGCTCTACGCTTCGCGATGTGCGAGTTCGTAACAACTGTTCAGCGTGATTTTCATTGAGAAATACGCTGGTGTTGAGTCTCTGGCCCCGAAGAGCATTAGAAGATGGTATAAATAACTGAAAGACACTTGTTGTTTGTGTCAGCAGTTGATGAAGACATGCTTGCAAAAGATTGGGACGAATTTGACTACCACGTATACATATGCTGTGCATCCAATGGCGGACATATTGAGCACCTTTAATTTTGTGTGTAAAAAGAGTTTATCCATGTAATATAAAATCAATCTAAAGTGGCTATTTTCAATAGTTTTCATAATTTACGCATTCAAAATCGGGTCATTCTTTTTTAAACACCATGTATAATGAGTGCAAGGCGAAACAGGTAGTTATCAAAATAATGGAAACACTCTGTGACAAGTGTGTTGGGGATCGATACTCTGCCATAAATGTTCTGTTTATAAAGGTGCCTTCTGACTCTAATCACTCACACTGGTGAATCCAGACGGTGATTGAGTTCTCTGGTCATTTTTGCTGATATTGTTCGTTTTTTAGACATTACAATCCTCTTTAATACTGTCTGTTTCTTTCACTAAGCTTCTCTTTTCGTCCACTATTTCGCTTTGCCAAGCTGGTCTTACCGCGCTTCTTGTATGCTGTCATGACTCAGATACTGTACCTCTAGAAACACCAAAAAGTTGTGATGTTTCAGTTACACTTGCTTCAGCTAGACGCGCTCCTACAATTCGTCCTCTTTTAAAATTTGAGAGGTCCAATATTTCACGCGCTCGAAAAAAATCCAAGACGTCCAGAAGTTCAGTTAATCCACCATATACTACCGGAATATGTACATTGCTATTTATATTTAAAAAAAAAAAAACAAATATCTAGTTTTATTACGTACGAAGCACATTCAAAAATGTCACTTTTAGTCACAGGTGTTTCCATTATTTTGATAACTACCTGTATCTTCAATTTGATGAATATGATTTTGAACCATTTTGCCGCAAGCAAGTTCACCACCTATTGTCAAACTTCAAAAGAAAATGGTTATAATGTTTGGAAAGTTTTGTATGTGTAAAATAAGATCACATGTGAGAGGCAAGGGGATGTAAGTGACAAAATTAAAAGTTTGGAGGTAACCAGCACAATTGATAGGAGAACCTCCTTCTGCTTAGCAAGAAATAGTACTAGTAGCCCTAGTAGGTGCCACTCTACAGCATGATGCAGAATTTTTTTTAATGAAAGTCTACATAGGATCTGAACTTTAAACGCGATTTACTCGAAACTTTAAATAGTCCACTTACATCCCTTTGCTTCTCACTGTCTCATGTGTAAATAAAAATTTAAAAAATGTTTGCATGTGCGTTTTATAAATCCAATTATAAAAAAAAATCATTATATTCTAAGCAGCTGACGTGTCTTGATTTCGTTCAAAAAAGCAATTAATAGTTATTTCGTAAGATTTTGAGTGGTTTTCCAAGTGATACTTCTTCCATGTGCTTTCTATTCATCGCATTAAAAAAAAAATTTTCTTACTTGTGTTGCTAAAACTATGTTTTATACCTATTCGTGAAATTTTGAGTGATTTTTTATGCGGTCACTATTTATCGCACAAAAGCAAGTCTGAGCTTTTGAATTAAATCATTTTTGTAGTTAAAAATTATAACAATTGCCAAAAAAAAATTAAAAAATCTAAAATTTCAGTTGATTTCATACGTTTACATGTTGTGAAAAACAAATATGGGTCAGCGTACAAAGAGAGTACAAGGACTTTCTTGTACACCTATCGCAGAATCGATGTCTTTTATAAACTCTAAAAGAATGGGTGCGTGTTACATATGCGTGTAAGAAGCAGGCTTAATTTGTATGGGAGCTCAACAGCTGCACCCCTTTTCAATTTTATCATCGCAAGTGATGAAATGCCATTCACTGATGCCATTAACGCAAAGCGCAATACTTTATTCGCTTCTTTACTCACATGTACTGACAACGCTATGGTTAAAGGCAAGCGTACTTTATTCGCTTCTTAATTATCACAAGCTAGAATCACGGTCGACAGCAAGCGTAAGCATTCAGTTCGCCAGTAAAGTACGCGCCAAATTTCATCACTTGTGACGTCATAAAGACCACTCCTTGTTTGAAAAATCGAACAGTTAAAAAATTAATTAAAAATCAAACATTTTGAAACTAAACGCTTTTTTTCGCTCCATGTTACTTTTTTCGCTCATTCCATAAACTTCAGTGACTAAAAGTAGTATTTTTGACTGATGGAAACAACCCCATTCAAAACAATATTTTTTTGCTTCCATTACAAAATTTTGATTTCGTCAAAAAATACAAATAATGGGAAACATTACATTTAAATACCCAAAAGCTGAGACATAGATAAAAATATTTCTGAAATTTTTTTTCCGACTTAGAAACTAACAGGAATTTTCTGTATAAAATAGCAGTAATGTTATTCTTTTGAAGAAAAACGATACCACATTTAAACATAGTTTTTGAAGTTGGTGCAAAAACAATGAATGAAATCATACATAATGATATTTCGTTAATATTTTTCAGAAAAACCACCCGAAATTTAGAACAAAACATTTTTACCGTTGCACAAATATATTGTTATCAATGTTATGTATGCGAATGCTATTGAATAAAGTGGATTCATTAAAATTTATATTTGCAATTGAGTTATGATTACGTATGATTTTATAGATCTCTTATTTTTGCGCCTACTTCAAAACTTATGTTTTTATTGAGAGACTTAGTGTAGATAGATTATTTTCAGTCTTCTTAAGACTCATTCAAAATTATTTTAGAAAATTGATAATCCTCATATGTATAATAGCCAATGATCGAGTAACGCTCGTGACGCCACCAACAATGGAACTCGCGCCACGGCATGATAGTTTGATAATGTGTTATACTGTTTGACATGCAGGGAAAGGCTTCATTGTGACAAGGCTGAGCTAGATCCGGTATTTTAACCGTTTTACTGGTAAGACTTAACATTTCAAGAGTATGACGAAAAGAAAAAGTGGTCAACAATGAACGCTATCTACTGGAGTTAAGGGTTAATCCAGTGGAGTTAGGGTTAAAATTTCAACCATCAAAATATCATTAAGCAGGCAATTGCGTCGTTCAAATGTAGAAGCAATTTCCCCCCGTCATATCTTAATGGGCGATTTCTAGTTTCGTTAATATTTTTCAGAAAAATCACACGAAATTAAGAACGAATTATTTTACTATTGCACAAATATATTATTATCAATGACCACCCGAAATTAAGAACGAAACATTTTACCGTTGCACAAATATATTGCTATCAATGTTATGTATGCGAGTGCTATTGAATATGCTGCATTCATTAAAAATTAAATTTGTAATTGAGTTAGGGTTACGTATGATTTTATCTTTTATTTTTGAGCCTACTTCAAAAATTATGTTTCTATTGAGAGGTTTAGTGTAGATAGATTATTTTCAGTCTTCTTAAGACCAATTCAAAATTATTTTAGAAAATTGGGAATGCTTTAAATATTTAGTTTTATTTAAAGATGTCAGCTTTAAGAACTGTTTTTGAGTGTCAGCTTTAGAGCCCAAACCTTACTCATTTATTGATTTTTTTAAAGCAATCGTTCATTTCTTCTAGTAAAAAATATAATATCTCAAACCAAAATATTTACAATTTTTACAATATATTAAGTCTTTTTTTCAAGATTTTCTTTTCCTGTTTTAAAAACATTTGCTAGAAATTAAGCTAATAACCGGAATTTCTTCTTGCTCCGTGTTATAAATGTCCTGCTATTGACTCTCATACTTATTTCATATGACAGAAAAATATTTAGAAGGTTCAATAAAATTACCGATACTAAAAAATATTTTACGAGCTTTAGTAAAATATACTGTTTCATTTCACACTTAAAATAAAACATGCTGTTTCATTAAGAAAAGGTACAGAAAACGATTAAAATACAGAACATGTAATACTGATTTAGCATCAAATTCCAACACTGTAAAAACGATTCAGAAACGTTCCTGGAAAATAATGGGCAGCTGATGTGCCCAATTTCTGCCAGTAACATATCGTACAAAAACCAGGAACGTTTTCTGCTAAAATGCAGTAACCTTCCTGAATTTATCCCGGTAGCTAACTGAAAAATTCACATATCTTCCCGTTAGAAGCCAGTCATGTCTCTGGAACTTCAGAGTAAACTTGTCTCGAAGTAATAACCTTCTTGATTTATTAAGAAAGTTCCAAAAAGCAATATTGCAAACATGGACAAAGCTATGCCAGAGTTGCAAGTAAGCATTAAGAATTTCACTCGCCTGCAATTCTTGGAAAGCAACATTGTCAATCCCTATTCGCCATCTTTAAGAGCTTAATCAATTTGGACGGCCCTTTATCGAACCAAAGCCGATACACATTATAAATACGCTCAGTTAATTTTTAAACTGGGAGCTAAAAATATTTTTCACAAGATTGAGAAGTCTGCATTCGTGCAACATGTAGCAATTCAGGAAACTTTTTAACAATGATACTTGATTTTTCCAGGAAGTGAATAAAAACCGTTAAAATCCCGAAATGTTACACGGAGATACTCAGTAACGTTTCGGAATTTTTTTACAGTGAATGGTTAACTTTGGAAAAGGTTTTTTTTTTTTTTTTTTTTTTTGAGCAATCTCGATTGTTTATTGCTTTCCTTTGACTGTTTTGATGTGCTATCATTTTATTTCCCACCAGCACACGCTGCAGCATCACCGTCGACCGGCTCCTCACGATGCTGGTCCTCTAGCGAAAACCGTCTCCAGGTTGCGTCAATATCCTACACTTACACGCATACATACACGCACCTACACACTCATACATACATACATACACCTACACACATACACACATACGCATACATACAGACATCTACACATACACACACGCCTACACATAACTACCCACACACTCATGCCTGCACACAGGTACAAACACATATGCCTACATACACATTCTTCCCCCCCCACACACAAATACTAATACACACAACTACCCACACACTCATACCTGCACGCAGACACAAATACATATGCCTACACACATACACATACCCCCCAACAAACAAACACACAGACCTCTCACACACACATAAACACACACGCCTACATAAGCACACACTCGTGATTGCGAAAAACATAATTCGAATTCAAGATGTCAAAATTCAAATTATTTTTTTTTTTTTGTCATTAAAAATAAAATTTTACCGTGAAATGTCTTTATCTCTACATAGTATAAAATAAAATGACGTCTCCAAAAAGTGTCTGTTTGTTTTAACGCACAAAACTCAAGAACTACCCGGTCGATTTCGCTGAAATTTTCACAGTATCTTTCTTTTTGCACCGGAAAGGTTTGCAGACCAGTTCGAAAAAAAATTGACCAGTAGTTCCTTTTTTATTCCAATTTAGACCCAATTCTCACATAAATTCTCAAATATGGGGGTTGAAAATATTTGCACATATTAATATAACATATCGTTATAAAGGATAGAACTTTCCGCGTTCTACGCAATTTGTTTCAATGTTCTAACTTAATTACAGAGGGAGTTATTTGCGTTTTTAGCTCGAATTTTTTTAGGCTTAGCTGAAATTTCGGCACTACTTTCTTCATTAAATCTATTAACGAAAAGTTTAGGAATTGTCCCACAGTAATCTTTTTGACACCATTGGAAAACGCGATATTTTTTACTCCAGATACATCGCGACCTATGGTCGAAAAACTAAGCTTCTATCTCGAAAGGGAAAAAAAATACAAGTCTTTTAAATCAAGTCCAAAAGTTTCATTTCCATTCAAATTGTTAACCATTTTCTTTCGCATTTAAATTCCTTAAACTTATTTCATTTTGTGTTTCCATGGTTGCGCTTTTTAAATCTATCTTTCTCGATTTAATTTCGTAAAAGCATTTTAATATTTGTCGTCTTTGTTTGGGAGGGAAATTTTTCATGATGTTTTTTTTATTCATTTAACCCTGATTGTTGAATATACGTCACTTGACACAATTTTTATTTTCTAGGTAGACTGGACAAAGCCGGGAAACTCAGCTAGTCATTAAAAATCGAATTACCGCGAAAACGTCAAATTAAAAAAAAAAAAGTGTAGACATTGTCCCAAGGGCCGTCAGTGATCCAAATTTCCAAAAATATATTCAAGAGTCACAACTGACTTCAACTGTATTTATGTCGAGGTCTGCATACTAGTGCCTTGCCTCCATTATTTTATATACCGATAGATGGCAACCCAAAAATATATGTTTTCTCCTTAGAAGTTTCGCTTCAAATAGTGGCAACACCACTAGAAAAGAAGCACTTTAGCTTGCTCATGCAAATTAAAAGTTAGGGCCGTGGTAGCCTGATCGGTAGGGCATTGGACACGGGGCCGGAGGGCCTCGGGTTCGATCCCCGCTGGTCGAAGACCCACCGTCGTCATTAAAGGGGACTGGGCGACGTTAAATATGCTCGTGGTCTCAATGTCCTCCAAGTGAAACGATACCTCTGGGGGTGCTAGTACCAGGTAGCTATTAGCTCTTGGACTAGTTCTAAATTCTCAATAACTGTTCGATCCGGTGATGGTGCTGCCATCTATCGGTATATAAAATAATGGAGGCAAGGCACTTAGTATGCAGTCCTCGACACAAATACAGTTGTAGTCAGTTGTGACTCTTGAATAGAATAAATTAAAAGTTGCATTTTGATGATATGCATTCATTTAATTCATTTACTTTCTTTCTTCGGGGGGCTGTGGCAACTTTAACTTCATTTTCGAGGCAAATATTTTTTTTCCCTGTCATTTACAGGGCTTACAGAAAACCAGTAAAATACAAATGTAATGAAGTTATGATAATGTGCAATGATAAACTTCGTCATTCTGCGTTCTTGACAGAAGTTACGTTAGAAAAACGTTTGAGAAATGGCTTGCTGAGACACATTTTAATTTATTGTTTTTTCGTTTAGAGGATTTAACAATAGTGTTTCGTCAGTTACATAACCCTTTTTTTATTATTCTTACGTGATTTATTGAAAGATGTGAATGAACCTAAGACCTGATAGAAGATTTGCTTGTTATATTCATAGTTTTCTCATTTTTAAAAACCGGGATGTAGAAGGATACTCATTTAATTATTTGTTTTTGAACTAGCAGATTAGTACATTTTTTTGTGATTGTGAGGTTTACTAGTTAAGTAATACAATGCACGTGCTATGTACCAATATTCAGACACACGGCAGAGTGTCAGCCAAGTTCGGAAATCAGGAAATGAAAGGGCGACGCATCTGCAGTGTGTATGTTACACAAGCTACTGTGAATAGCTAACTTAAAAGTTTTTGAAGTAAAAGATTTATTGTTTGTCTTTTTAAAATTAATTTAAATGAACGGACATGTATTGAACAACATTTTATTTAAATGTCCATTTTGTCACTGATATATCTATCAAGTCATTCACATGCCAAATGAAAAACACGATTATTGAAAAACTATAAAATGCAAATACTTAAGCTAAACTAATATCTAATTTTATATATGTAATCATAAAAGTATCGTCTTAGCTAAAAAAATGTTTTGAAATAAAATAATAATTTTAAAGCTTGCACATTTTTAACTTATCCGTATTTGAAGCATCACCACATAATGAATGATTAAGCGTTTCATGATGTGACAGATAAAACTTGAATTTCTGCAAAAATACTTTCAATAAATGTATTATTTAATCACAAAATTACTATTTAAGAAATTCTTTAGAAAAATAAAACGAATGATTAATCTACATTTTTATGCAAGTTTAGAAATGTTTATAGCAAAATGGTTAGTTTTAACATCCAGGGAAATAAATTTTAAACGAGATGCGAGACTAATGTAAATTTAATGGAAAAAAGATGTGTCACTTCATATACATCCGTATTTATTACTGAAATGCTCAAAACTTAATTTTTTCAATTAAATAATTGAAAAAATCATTTAAAGGGTAGGTTTTTTAAAAGTTGAACATTATTTTTCAAATGAATGGAAAAAAAGTAGATCCTGAAAATTGCCTTTAATATTATTCAAAATAATGATTAGTGTTCCACAAATTTTTCTTCATATGTTCCACTAACTACAAACATAAAATACTTTTAATGGCCGAATAAGTAACTTACAATCCAGTATTAGCAGAAAAACTGAAGTTAATTCTTTTCTTTCCTTTTTTTTCTTCTTTTAGAAGATTCGACAACTGTTTTCCTGCATCGTATGGCCTTAAAAGACAATTAGAGTAAGATTTGTCTCGCCATTGGACGATAAAAGTAATGTGACATAAAACCTAATCAAATTCCAGTGATTTCGTACAAGAGATTTACTTCAGACTGACAGATCGAATGCACTCATGACATGCATAATGGGAAAATGTAATCAGTAGAAGCGGAATAAAGCAATCAGATGTAAAACTTTTTTCAACTTCGAAAATTGCTTTTTTTGAAATTATTGAAATGAGTTTTATTCTATTCTAAGAACAAATTCTCTTCTTTCGAATGTGTTCAACTTTTTAAGGCATTATAAATCAACTTCTCAAGTCGAGAAAGAATAAGAAGGAAAAAGGAAACTTGATGGCAGCATTAACAAATTTATTATCAATCGGTCATTTATGATACATACACACACACAGGTGTGCGCGCGCGCGCACGTGTGTGTTTGTGTGTGTGTGTGTTTGTGTGTGTGTGTGGGTGTGTGTGTGGGTGTGTGTGTGTGTGTGCGTGTGTGTGTGTGCGTGTGTGCGTGTGTGTGTGCGTGTGTGTGTGTGTGTGTGCGCGTGTGTGTGTGTGTGTGTGGGTGTGTGCGTGGGTGTGTAAGTGCAGTGTGTGTGCGTGTGTGTGAAAGTGCAATGTGTGTGCGCGTAAGTGCAGTGTGTGTGCGCGTAAGTGCAGTGTGTGTGCGTGCAAGTGCAGTGTGAGTTGAACGCTTGTAGTTGTTGTAACACCTAGAAAAAAGTGTGTTTTGTGATTTTCAAATGCTTCCATTGAGTTCAGATGTACCTTGAAGGTATAGATGCGATATCGATATTTATAATAAAGCATCGATGATTCGAATTCACATCGATTGTAAAAAGTCTAATGTTTTTCTAATTTTATATTTGCGAGAAAAAAAAAGGATTAAAAAATCAATAATTATGCTCATGAAAGAACCCCATTAATGATGTATTTTCAGATGTACTTTCAAGGGCAAACGAAAATTACATCATTAATCAATAAGGAATCATCCACAAATGATGGAGTACTTGGATGGGTTGAAAGGTTTCGAAAAAACTGTGAGAGTTTGTGACAAGGGGGAGAGAGGGGGGAACAAGAAGGGTGAGATCTCACATTTTTGGTTGAAATAAAAACATTTCTTTGAACAATATGTTTAGCGTGACATGTGATAAGGGGAAACGCTTTAGAGATAGCCGAAATGTTTTCATGTTCCCTTTAGGGTGTCGAGTTATCAAGGTTCCACTGCATTCGCTTTTTATTTTGCTTAAATGTACCGCACGTGCATAGGCAGTACAATAAATCGTAGCTAGTAATTTAACAACATGTTGTAATTTAGAGCGTCAGTCCGAAACCACTGCTGCTGAACTATAAATGGTACAGTGTTTGCGAAAAACGATCCACTATCTTCCCTATCTTCATATATATAATAGAGAATTCACTAATCGAGCAACGCTCCTGACGTCATCAACAAAGAAACTCGCGCCACGGCATGGTAATTTGATAATATTTTTTGGCAATATTGACATGCAGGGAAACGCTTTATTATTGACAAGGCTGAATTAGATCCGGTAACTTAACTGTTTTACTGGTAAGACTCATTTTAGGGGAGTGAAGAAACGAAAAAGTGGTCAACAATGAACGCTATCTACTGGAGTTTAGGGTTCATCCACAGGAGTTAGGGTTACAATTTCAACTATACCAAAATATTACCAAACAGGCAATTACTTCGGGCAAATGTAGAAGCAATTTTCATCGATTTTCTAGGAATTTTCAGATAAAGCATTTTTTTGCTGTAATAAAAGATAAGCCTGTTTACTTAAGAATGTTTCGCTTATTTCCCGGATTAGCCGGATTTTCGTCTATCCGGACAGCTTTTGGCCTTACTTAGTCCGGATAAACAAGGTTGCTCTGTATTACTAGACATTAATAGGCTGCAACGTATCCGGTAGAAATTATTTTTCCGACAATAATGTTCGTGTTTATTAACTCAGTTTCTAAAACAAAGCGGATAAGAAATACTTTGAGCTATTTAATAAAGTTTGCTTTTTAAATTTATTTTCTAAATAAAGTCTTAAAATTAAAAAGCAAAGATGCTTGAGAATCCGTGAAGCATGCAGTTATTTTTCAGATTTTATAGAAATAACAGATTAGTTTTTTTCTTTTAAAATATCATCGGATTTTATTCTTAATTAAAAATGATGTTCTTCTCCGAAGTGAGACTTCTTTTTTTTTGAAGCAAAAAACTCAAACTCATTTCAAGAATTATTAAATGAATACACAAGAGC
Source organism: Uloborus diversus (assembly GCF_026930045.1). Lineage (NCBI taxonomy): Eukaryota > Metazoa > Arthropoda > Arachnida > Araneae > Uloboridae > Uloborus > Uloborus diversus. Next base: position 129,633,666 of record NC_072732.1, read on the forward strand.
AATTAGCGTAATTGTCGCTCTAATGAAGGCAAATTGGATTTTGCTTCTTCATTTCGTAAAACTCTCGACAATATTATTTAGGAATTTATTATTTCTCGATTTTACACCGGCTTCTTCAATATGGATTTTAAAAATGTTTACATTTTTGTTTAAAAAACATGCTGCAGATGAATTTTGAGTACACTTTAAAAATCTTCAATTTTCATTTAAAGAACGGTAGATTATTAAATAACGATTTTAATACTTAAATGTGTAAAAATAACATGTTTTGATTTACATGGAACCCCTTCATCTATGTATTGAAAAGTAACAAACTTCAGGAAGTTAAAAATTCAAATGAAGTCAGGAAACGTTTAGGTTAGTTACCAAAGGTCATGTTTGCACTGATAAATCCAATTAGTACATCACTGCAATGTTTCTTGAGCTGTTGTTCTTCAAAATGTTTGATACTAATAGGCTCGTTATCAGCAGAAAAGCATCAACCAGCGCCGCCGGAGTCGACAAACTTTGTGTAGTTAAGAGCCTATTTTCTTTCTAGGCATGGTAAATTAGCTTATATTAGAAAAAATATATTCTGATTATTTATTATACCCCAAAACATGCATTTATTACGAAGAGAAAACACTTATTTTAGGTAGTAGGAGAAAGTATAATTCGTTCAATTTTACAATATATATATATTAGGGTGGTCCTTATTTTTGAAGTTACAGATATTTTACGCGACGCCCCCTCAATTTGTTCCATTGTACAAATAAATGATCCATGCAAAATTTTAAGTCAATCCATTAATATTAACACGTGCCCCTAGGGCCCCTTTTTTTGAGTTTCGAAGAAAAAACTGCGGATTTTCTCATTTTTATGTAAAAATATTCCTAGGTTTCATATTTAAAGTAATTTTTAACCTCAGTAGATGTTGCTACTTCCAGACCAACCATTCTCTCTCTTTCATTCTGAAAAATTTTACATATTACATAGGGCACATGTACTCCAATGGCCTGGGGACAGGCATACCGCTATTCGCGCTCGTTTCAAACCAAGCGGCAGGGGAACATTTCTTTCCACCAAGATGGACACAAGGGATTCTAAAGGCCATTAATGAATGATTTTTGACAACAACAAATTGCCTCCTCCAGGCTTTGGGGGTGTTGATGTAGAAAATTTTCCGTGTATATAATAGGTGTGGCAAATAGGGACACCAGGTTTCCATGTAATAAATATAAGTAATGACAATTATATTTTAATTTGCTGTTCTTTAGTTATATACTTAAATGTTTATGCATTCTTATATAATTTAAATTTTGAAAAACCCTCGATTACCCTACCATAAAAATAAACTCTATTTTCCATATCTAGAATATAAATTTGAAAAATTTCCAGATCGGAATAATGTAAAAATCTATACCTTAAACTGACTTCTATTTCAGTACATAGTGATTTATTATCATCAAATTCCTCTTGCAATTCACAACATTTAGAAACCAAAATGGGTATCTATCCTAACCTGTTGAACCTTTTTTCTATATCTGGTTTACCCCAACGCAAAAAAGCTTGACAACTATTGAGATCTGCTCGCATTTCATCAATGTTAGACAAATGCCATATTAGGGACAAAGATGCTGCTCATTTATTAACAGCCTATGTAGGTGCAGTAAATTTAAATCCAAATAACCTTATGATCAATCGTACATCGCTTAAGAGAGCAAGAGAAAAACTTCGAGAGGTAAAATCAGATTTCATGAATTTAAATTTACATTTTTTAGTTATTCCCTGGGATACAAAGCTACATCCAGATGTAACTCAGAAAAAAAAAAAAAAACGCCGATAGGCTTACCATGATAGTTTCAGCTTCCAATGTTGAACAGCTACTAAGAATTTCTAAGATATTTCTTCAGTTGTGTAAAATATCTTAGATGATTGCTCTTTATTGCTAACTGTTCAAGCTGTAGTGTTTTGTACAGCGGTTTACAATACCGGCCATATAAATTGTGCATGTAATTTTTTAGAGCAAAAGCTGAACGGTGATATATTGCATTTGTATTGCTATCATCATGCACTTGAAATCGTACTGCAGAGTGTCTTTAAAGAAGTTCTTGCCTTTCTTAGTTCTAGACTCGATATTCCATTATTTAAGCGCTTCAAAATTCAAAAAGTACACATACCACTTAAATTCTAAAAGAAGAATTTGATGACATATTATTGTTCGTAGAAAGCGGAATTAAGAAATATTACAGAGAATTCTCACAATGTGTAATAATATTTCTTGGTGTAGTCCTCCCTCCTACAGGGATATGTTTTCGGCAAACTGGAGCTTATCTGTGAGCCAGATGGGTGGCAAAAGGAATTTATTGTTTGAATATTTATATATTTAGGAAACAAATTAAATTGACTTTACATGAAAAGATTGCCCGTAAATGCTGTTTTACAGTTAAATGATGTATGAAGATATAGTTTTTCTCAGCAACCCATTCTAGGCCTTTTAAATTAATATAAAGTCTAGTGTCTAAAAAACCTGCAGCGTACAAAATGATGACAAACATGCAGCAGAAGCAGTGATTGAAAAATTCATAAATCACTTATGGTACTTAGGGGATGAACTTGTAGCTTTGTCTGTATTGGATGAAGGAATTAACTTTGAAGATAGGAAAAGACTACTTCAAAAAATGCTTACTGAATAGGAAGACGTGTCTGATGACTGTATAAAAAATTTCAGATAACAGTAGATGATTTGGAATACTTTCTTAGTAAAGATCTTCCTCTTGATAGAATCAATTACAAGTCAATAAAACTGTTTGATAAGTTACAAACACCGAAAGATGTTTTCCTATTTGATCCTAATTCATGGCAAAATGAAGGAAGCTATTTAAAAGAAAGAGATATCATTAAAATGCTGAAAGTTTCGAATGATACAACTGAAAGAGGAGCACAATTAATCGAAGAATTTCACAATCAATTTACCAAATATGAGTCACAAAAGCAATTTAGTATTTTACAGACAATCCAAGACTATCGGGAAAAAATGCACACGATTGAGATACATTGAGAAAAATGTACGATTAAGGTAAAGTTTCTAAAGCACTATTTCATTCTTATTTAATGTAAAATCTTTGGACGATATGAAATAATTAAAAAGATTAATTTTAGTGCTACCTCGCTGTAAAAAATATTTTGCAAACCTAGGAGAAACGATATACTGGGTCTGAAGTAAAAACTCGAAGATTTGTGGGAAAATTATCAAAAGTGTTAAAGTTCAACGGCCTAGGGGCACGTGTTATTATTGACCGATCGAGTTCAAATTTTGCACCGATTACTTTTTATTATAGTGTCACAAAACTAGGGGGCGTCACTTGTTGAATTTCGAAATTTTTTTTTCCCCATACAAATAAGGACCACCCTTTTATATATATATATATATATGTTTTTTTTTTCCAATTCTTCGAAATCATTAACAATGGGCTTTTAAATTGCAAATTTATTTTACCATAATATAACTATCTAAATAAGATTGAATGTTAAGGAAGCAATTACATTTTCGGTTTTCTACAATGTATTGTATTAAGAATAAGCAAAAGCAACAATACATGTATAATAGTTATGTGTTGTTGCTTTCGTTTTTTTTTATTCATAGATTAATTATATTATTTATAACAAATAAATGAAAAGAGTTTCTTTAATGATTGGTCTCTGATTGTTTTTCACTTTTCAAAATATTTTTACGCCCCGAATAATTTTATTGTATCCATAAATTGTTTATTAATATTTTATTTTGTAAGCAAATTGCTCTTGAGAATCTGATAATTCATGAAAATTTAATTTTTACTAAGTTTTGTAGTACTTATTAGGAAAATAGTAACACCAACGGAACCCATGTCAAAGTTCCTGGGAATCCAAGGGCTCAACGGAATCCAAGTTTAAGACCCCTGGTTAAAACCATCGAGAAGAGATAAAATGGAGGGAGTGAAAACTTTCATTCGTGAAACAAAGACACCAAGTTACGTGATAGATTTTTAAAGCGAAGCATTGGAAGAAATCAGGTTTCTTACGCTAGTTTCACGCAAAACATGTCAACCAGTAGTCGTTGTTAAGTCACGTGGCTTGAGATCTTTGCCCAAGCTTTTGCTAAGCCAATGATTAGATTTGCTCCCTCCATTTAAAATTCCTGTTCCTATGGTTAAAACTTTTAAATTGCGATTAAATATTCAGTGCGGAGGAATCGATTCATGTACTTCAGGAAACACGGTAAAACCAATTATCTATCTCACTCCGGCAAGGAAAGTGACACAACTCAAAAAGACAGTTTTGAAGAGATTTTACGCAGTAGTAGCTTGAAGTAGGAATGGGCATAATCGAGAACTCTTGATAATCAAGATCTCGGGAATCGAGTACTTCTCATAATCGAGTGACTGACAATCGAGATCTTCTGAAATCGAAAAGTCGAGCGGTTGATAATCGAGATCTCGAGCCAATTGATTTCTCGATTGTTTTGAATCGAGAACTTGGGCTGTGATAATCGAGAACTCGAGACGTGATAATCGAGAACTCGAGATACAATAACCGAGGACTCAAGTTGATCGCGAACTCGAAATTTGATAATCGAGAACTTTTAATAATCGAGTTCTTGTATGATCTTGTTTAATTTAGCCATTCGGTTCTGAGAACTCGATTATGCTCATCACTAGTTTGAAGTGATTTAGTCCCAACTATTACAATACATGCAAAAATTTATAATAAGGTGTTTATTAATTAGTTTTTGATGTATACCGTAAAACCGTACAACTTTAAACCACTTTACGTGTATTTTTCTTCATATTTTCATTATTTTTCGCCAAAAAAAGGTTGAGGAATTTAACCATACATTACCATACATCTCAGCTGCAGAGTGACGCTTCGGAAAAAATTCTAAATTACGCACAAAGGGAGGGGGAATTTTCTGTATAGTGGTATAAAGTTTGCACATGGTGGTGACAACTTTAGACTACTTCATATTTTACTTGATATGCATTGCTTAACCGCTCCGGTCTAAAGTTCTGTTCCAATCCCGTACACTGCAAAAATTTAAAAAAAAAATTGTACTTATTTTTTCCGATTTATAAATTTGTTTATACTTTTTGAGTCAATTTAAGGTTCTCTTAAGTAAAATCAGTTGTGAAAAATACAATATTTTATTCAGATACATAAATATGAACGTTAGATCGTATGAAAAGCAATTATTAGGTACCTACTCCTGGATTTTATTTTTTTTTAATACATTTTTGTTTTTATTTTTTTACAGGGGCTTGGGTTGGTTTCGTCATTGTCACAATATTTTTTTTGTACCAAATGACATCGGGGGAATGAGACCAACACCAAAATTTACCCTTTTTTTACCACCTTGTTGAAATTTGGTTGCTCCTGATTTTTTGAGGTAAAGATGGTGGTAAGGTTCACTGGTTTAATTTATAGTGGAGTGTATTTTTAAAAAGGTAAATTGATAAAACGTAGGTAGAACATTTTTTATTAAGTAACTAAACATAATGTATAAACAAATCTCGGTGTACCTGCACCGAGAGTCTTCAGGTAACGACTGCCGAAGCAGAAGGTGCGAGCCTTTTAACAACTGCGATGGCGCCACATGCGCATTACTTCTAGAGTTGAGATGTAACATGCCGCCCGCGTTGAAAGGTTCAACTTTCAAAAACCAATCATACATAACATACATTTCAAAAACAATCAAAATTTATCACAGGATATGAACATAGTGACATAACAAGCTACTTCAAAATTATATATAAGAGGTAAACATGTAAAGGTTAAAAAATTATAAATAGCAAATTTTAATACCCAAAAATAACTTTTACTGAGTTGGTAAAATACAAATTTTAGAAATAGATCGAGTGAAAATACCATTAGAAGTTCTAATTTTTACGACTCTTATTTTGTTATCTGAACCCTTTATAGTTTCCACAATACGACCAAGTGGCCACTGTAACGGGGGTACGTTGGGTTCCTTTAAAAGTACCATAGTACCAACTTCAACATTATCCTTAGCAAATTGCCACTTGTTACGCTGCTGTAAGTGATTCAAATAATCAGTCTGCCATCGTTTCCAAATTACTTGCACATAATTTGTTAATTTTTGCCACTTAGACAATTTACTTTCTGGAATGTCCTTTAAATTTGGCTCTGGAAGTGCAAGTAGTGGGCGGATAATTAAAAAATGACCAGGGGTCAAAACTTCATACTCGTTTACATCGGTTGATAAAGGAGTAAGTGGACGGGAATTCAGAATTGCTTCTATCTGAACCATTACAGTGGTAAATTCCTCGAAACTTAATTTATTATTACCTACGGTCCGTTTTAAATGATGCTTAAAGGATTTCACACCTGATTCCCATAGCCCTCCAAAGTGAGAAGAACGAGGGGGAATATTTTTCCAAACAATTTCTTCAGATAATAAATAGTTATTTAAAGTTGAGGTAGGCGTGTCTGCTTGTGCCAGTAATTTCTTAATTTCAGAATTCGCGCCCTTAAAATTGGTTGCGTTATCACTGATAATGCTAGAAATTTTTCCCCGCCTAGAGATAAACCTCTTCAGAGAAGCAATAAATGCCTCCGAGGTTAAATCGGAAACAATCTCCAAGTGAATAGCCTTTGTAGAAAGACATATAAAAATAGAAACTTATACATTAACAACTTTTGCCTTTCGAAGGTTACTTACGCGAATTTGAAATGGTCCACAAAAATCGACACCACTATTGACAAAGGGGGCAACTGGGTTTACTCGTTCAGAAGGCAATTCTCCCATTAACTGCAATGGCGAACTTGGGTTATTTTTGAAACAAACATTACAGTTATGTACAACCTTTCTTGCAGTGCTTTTGCCATTAATAGGCCAAAATTGCAGCCTCACAAAATGAAGCAATCCCTGGGCACCAATATGAAAGTATCTTTTATGAAAACTTTCAAAAATTAAATAAGTTAATTTGCTATGTTGAGGAAGGATTAACTGATGCTTGGCATCAAACTCTATTTGAGCTTTAGTAAGGCGTCCTCCTACTCGTAAATTATCATTTGAATCCACAAAGGGATTTAGGAACGAAATTTTACTTGAGCTCGAAATACCTTTTCCATTCTTTAAGGCCGCAAGTTCAGACCCAAAATGCCTTACTTGCACCTTATTAACAAGAATGGCTCTAGCTCTTTGCAAGTCATCCAAAGAGAGGGAGGATTGACTTCTTTCTTCCTTTCTACACTTCCGAGAAAATACGAGAATAAACCTTAAAATTCTCAATAATTTAAAATAATCATTAGTTGCATTTAACAAATATTCAAAAAATTCATCATTTTCTGAAATAAGAAATGTATTAATGTTAAAGTTCTTAAGTTCTAGTTCATAAGCAGGATCACCAGAAAAATCACAATTCTCAGTTGATGGCAATTCACCTTGTAAAAACTCCGGACCATTCCACCAAAGTTCATTCGAAACGAGGTCCTTGACTGTGGTACCTCTCGAGATCAAATCAGCCGGGTTATTTTCCGAACTCACCCACCGCCAACTGCAATTACCGGTTAAGTTCACAATCTCCACCACCCGATTGGCGACGTAAGTCTTGAGATTTGTCACGGGAGTGTTGATCCACCATAACACAATACTAGAATCCGTCCAGGAAAAAGTTTTTGATATTGGCTGCTCCAGAATAAGAGAAATCTTATTCACCAATCGCGCCAGCAGCAGAGCTCCACATAGTTCAAGTCTGGGAATGGTTAACATCTTTAAAGGGCATATTCTAGATTTGCTGCACAAAAGTCTGGTTGTGAAATTTCCAGACGGATCAGCACAACGCAAATAAATTACTGCTCCATATGCACGTTGAGATGCATCCGAAAATGCATGAATTTCAAAAGCATCGGTGTTATCGGCAATCACTGGTCTTTTTACACTAAGTTGATCAACTTGCCGGAGCTGAGCGAGAAACGAAGTCCATTCTTGCATCACATCCTTCGGCAACGACTCATCCCAGTTCAACTTCAGTGTCCATAGACTTTGCATTATAAGCTTCGCCTTGGTGAGAACTGGACCTACTAGCCCAAGGGGATCAAAGAGTTTAGAGATAGTAGATAAGACTTCTCGTTTGGTGAACATGTCCTTAATTTCATACGTGATGTCAAAAGTGAAATTATCGGTATCACGTCTCCATAACATTCCCAGAGTTTTCACAGGTTGAGAAAAGTCAAACGATAATTTAGCATTTTCTTCATAATCCATAATTCTTGTGGAGTTGGACATAATTTTATGTAATTCGAACCCTCCTCTCTTTAAAAGATTACGCAATGATATTAATGACTGTTTTGCGGCATCTACAGACGCTGCACCTGTTAAGATGTCGTCAACATATGTGTCATTACGCAAAATATTTGAAGTGATAGGAAAATCCGATTTTTCATCATCCGCTAAAGCCTGCAACACACGGGTCGCGAGAAAAGGGGCCGAGCAAATACCGTAGGATACAGTAGGAAGCCTGTATATTTTTACAGGGGCCTGACAGCTATCTTTCCAGAGAATTCTTTGCAAATCTCTTTGCGACTCATGCACTAGTATCTGACGGTACATTTTACGAATATCCCCACAAAAGGCAATTTTATGCTTACGAAATCTTAGCACAATCGAAAACAAATCTTGCTGAATAGTTCCCCCGAATAAAAGAATGGAATTCAAAGAATATCCTGATGAGGTTTTTTCGGAAGCATTAAAGACTACCCGCAAAGGTGTAGATTTATTTTCCGGTTTAAATATTGGGTGATGTGGGATATAATATACCCTACCCGGTTTTTCATCAGCTTCGACATCCTCTACTTCTTCCATATGACCCAACGATAAATATTCAGCCAAAAAATCACGGTACAAAATTTCCATAGTATTGTTTTTATTCAATTTGGCCCAAATACTATTCAATCGTTTTTCTACAGTAAGTTTTGAAAAGCCTAATAACGATTCCGCGTTCTCTCTCATTGGATATTTTACGATATATCTACCTGTACTATCTCTAGAGTGAGTTCTAACAAAATGTTCCTCACAAAATTTTTCGTCTTCCGTTTTAGTCGGTTCAATATTATCTCCGGGAAAAGACTCCATTTTAAAGAAATTCTCCAAAGTAGTATCTAACTTGGAATTTTCCGTAAGATAACAGTTAATTAAATCTGTTTCCTGTAATGTGCTGTTAGTACACAGGTACCCGAAAACACTGTCCTGAAATATTAATTTCTTATCCTCAGAATACAGTTTTTCCGGTCGCAGAATTTCAAAAAACAAGCTACTATTTAACAACAATTTTATGTCCGTACTCTTATAGAAATTTGGACAAGCCAACGCAATGTGACTAGGAATTTGACATTCGTTTATAGTAAAAGACTTAGACGGAATTTTTGCCGCGATTTGCGGAACAAGAAAACACTCAATCTGTTTCTCAAAAGTTCTATCTGCATTGCTAATGCAGCAAATGACCTTGTACTTTATTGGTACAGAATGGTCGCCAATTCCACTTAAGAAATTGCTAGTCAAGAATTTGTCTTTAAGTCCCAAGAAATCTGCTAACTTTTCCGTCATGAGATTTATATCAGAGCATGAATCACTTAACGAAGTAACTTCCACGCGATTGTTGCCCTTTCCCAAAACAAACGCATTTAATTTTGTCATTAAATTACCTATTTGTTGTGTGCGAGATACTAAAGTCGCACTTGTTTTGCTGTCAAATTTACTTTGCTGACCTACAGAAACAGTAGAACTTCCTTGCGAGGAGTCCGAAAAGTTACGTAAATTGCTACCTTCTGAGTCAGAAACAAATTTGATGTGAGAAACTTCACCTAAAGAATCATGCAACAAGGTATTATGTTTGCCTTTGCAAACAGAGCACACATATTTTGATTTACAGATCCCCACATGAGCAATAAGGCAATTTTTACAAAGTCCTTTTTGCTCTACAAATTTCAATTTTTCAGATGCACTCATGTCATGAAATCCAACGCACCAAAACAATGTGTGGTTGTTTTTACACAAAACACATACCCTCGGTTTATTATTTTTATTTTGAACTACAAACACCTTGCTTTTTTGGGACGAAGGGCCAAGGTTTTTAAGAGGTTGTTTAGTTTGAGCATTTTTACTCACGGTTTCTAATATTGACACCCTAGTTTCAAAAAAGTCTAGCAATTGATCGAAGCTTTCAACATCTTTACCTTTAAGAGACATTTGATACTGTTTAGAAGATTCTTTATCAACCTTTTGTAAAAATAAATGAGACAAAAGTATTTCTGATAGGTTATTTTGATCAAATTCTAGCACCTTTAAAGCGCGTAGATTTTTTTTGAAATTATCTATTAAATTTCGTAATTCTTTTGGAGATTCATTGTTTATTTTTTCTAGGTTGAATAAATTTTGAATATGGGCATTAACAACAAGTCTTTTATTTTCAAAACGAGCAGTTAAGGCATTCATTAAAGAATCGTAAGTGTCTTCCGAGGTTTGCAAAGATTGAGCTTGACCTTTTAACGCAGATTTAAGGTAAAATAGTTTTTGCGTGTCATTTAATTGCTCGTTTTCATGGATTAAGGCTTTGAATTGCGTAGCGAAATTTTGAAATTCCTCATATTTGCCGGTAAAAATGGGTAAGGGAATTTCTGGCAGTTTATATTTAGTTTTAGCGATAGGTACATGCTGCGTAGCCGATACATTAGTACTAATCTGAGAATTAGCGTTTTTATGAATTTGAGAGAGGAGAGCTCGGATTCTTACCTCTGCATTCTCAATCGAAATTTCAATTTCTTCAAATGCCTGAAGGTTTTCCGTTATGTCAACGTTATCCGGTAGCCCAAGTACCTCTGTTTGAAGGGTCTTCAAATCTCTTAGAATTTCTTTTAGGGCTTCTAATTTAACTGTCAGTTGAACTTCCGTTTCTTCTTCCAACTCAACGGTATTTAGGAAATTTTCAATTCTTGTAACTCTTCCTTTGAGAATTCCTCCTTGACGGTTTATCACATTTGGAACTTTTTCTATGACAGTTACCATATTTTCGGTATTTCTGTGCGGCTAGGCGGACCACTCTGGTAAGGTTCACTGGTTTAATTTATAGTGGACTGTATTTTTAAAAAGGTAAATTGATAAAACGTAGGTAGAACATTTTTTATTAAGTAACTAAACATAATGTATAAACAAATCTCGGTGTACCTGCACCGAGAGTCTTCAGGTAACGACTGCCGAAGCAGAAGGTGCGAGCCTTTTAACAACTGCGATGGCGCCACATGCGCATTACTTCTAGAGTTGAGATGTAACAGATGGAATGGTTGAGGTAAGGACGGCCGCCTATCTTCTTTATTTTACCTGGATTCATGTTTAAAACCAAAGAAAACCCGAAAACTAAAAAACTGCTCAAGACAATACAAAATTGTTCACCAAATATGGACAAACGATAGTAAAAATGGGTGGTTTGAAGTTGCAACTCAAATTCTCGTATTTTGTTTACTTCGAAACGACAAGTAAACAAAGCAATATCAGGATTCGCCGATAAGGCTAAATCATCTTAAATACCAAAGTAATAAAGTAATAAACTTACTTTCGGAAAATTCGATCGGCAAATATAGTTTTCGAAAAAGACTTTGAGAGCTGAAGCAAAAATTTCAAAAACACTCCCAACACAAATGACTGTTGACACTTGAATGATAACACTGGAGCTTGGGGTAAACAACATAAACTTTATTAGACAACACTTGAGAACCTACTGAGTTTTTTTTTAAGACTTTAGCTTTGCTCAAACGACCACTACATGGCACATACTACCAGATTCCTTCAATGGTTTAAAGTTGCAACACTGGTCTAAAGTTGTACGGTTTTACGGTACATTTATAGTGCATAAAGTTTGAATTTTTTTCTTCTAAATCGTGAAATTTTAATGATATGTTACTATTGATTGTATGTTTTTATGCCACACGCACCAGATACGTAAATTTTGAGTTTTGTCACTTTCTTTGCCGGGGTATTATATACTTTTTATAAGCATCTAGTGCACCGGCAAAGAAAGTGAACACCACTGATATAGCTAACAACTGATAAACAATTAAGCAACACTGATGTAGGTGGTAAATCCAGATTTATGCACCTTGTTTAAGAAGTTTTAATAAAAAAAACAAATTTTTTTTGATTAAGTAGGATGACACTAAGCAACATTAGATACCAGTTTACTAACTTTTCTTTTCTTTCTTTTTTTTTTTGAGGATTTTAGTGCAACCTTTCAACGTCGTTGAACATGCAATGAGGCACAAAATTTTCGGCTGTGGGCCGCAACTAACTTACTGATATTTTATCCCATTCCTTGCATAAGGATTTCTTTAGGGATGCCTACTTTTTTATGGGGTTTAGTACACATCCTTGTCTCCCAAGACCTTCTTGCATCGCTGAGCGGAATCAACGACCCTCATCTAATGGTTTGGGGTGGGACATGTGCTAGAGGGAAAATATTACTTGTTTTTGTTGATCAAGGGATTAAGATTAATCAAGAAACGTATCGCAAACTCATTTTGGAAGATGTTGTATTTACCTTGGTCGCAAAAATTATATGGAAAACAAAGATGGATCTTTCACTAGGATTCCGCACCTGCAAACCGAGTTAAAGGCATTTAAGATTGGTACAAGACACATTTTCCGGACTTTATTGTAGCTCAAGAACGGCCATCATATTCCCGAGATTTGAACTCAATTTATTATTATGTTAGGTCCGTCGTGGAAACAAGGGTGTGCGCTAAACCTCATAAAACTTAGCCATCTCTAAAGAAATTCTTATGCAAGGCATGGGATAAAATATCAGTAAGTGAATTGCGTCCCACAGACGAATATTTTATGATGCGTTGAAAGCTCTGTATTAAGGCTAAATTTAGCCACTTTGTTCGTAAAAATTTGTAAAAATATTATACGAAATAATGCATTCATATTAATTTTGAAGTTTCATCGTTATATTTATGATGTATTATGTGTGTCAAAGTTATGTCACCCTGTATCTTCCGATCACCCTGCCGTGGACAGGAAAAGAGCAGTAACTCTGCAAATTTTTCTTTTTCTTTCTTTTTTACTTCCTTTTACAAAAAAGGAAGTATTGTATTCGCGAAAAAATTTTCACTCAAAAATCGCCCTTAATTTCCATTTTGCTCACCCCCAAATGAATGTTGAGTTTTTTTTTCGATTCGACCACATGCGGAAAAGTGCCTAAGAATGTATAGACACGCGAAATATCCATTTTGACCATCACCGAGGTAATTACAACGACTTTTCTCGTGACGTCTGTATGTATGTGCGTATGTGTGTATGTGCGTATGTGCGTATGTGCGTATGTGCGTATGTATCTCGCATAACTCAAAAATGGTATGTCCTAGAAAGTTGAAATTTGGTACATAGACTCGTAGTGGGGTCTAGTTGTGCACCTCCTATTTTGGTTGCATTCGGGTGTTTCTAAAGGGGTCTTTTGCACCTTTTTGGGGGGAAATCATTGTTAATTTCGATGCAAACTCAAGTGGTGTTATAATTTGGCGGTCACTTGGCGATATATCGCCAGTCTTTTGGTTGCCAAGTTTTTTCGCCAACTTGGCGAAAAATTTGGCGATTTTTTTTTTTTTTAAATCTGCTTTTAATGTGGCCATTGTTAGTGATATTTAAAGAGTTAGAGAGAGAATCCCATTAAAATTGCAATAATAGGGAAATAGCATTAAATTGGTGTAAAAGGAAGTCATGTGATGCACACATCAGCTCGTTTAAATGCATTTTTGTCATCTGTTTTACATTAGCTTAACTGTACAATCTTGCTCATTCGGTTTCCCTTGAAAAAAAAGCGCCAAAAAAAGTCCTATTTCCCTATAGTAAGTATTAAATCCAAAACGCGTCTCTTCAACTAATCCCCAAAACTAATTTCCGCAAATACTGCCGTTTAGCTGCTCACGGTAGTATATTCTAGCAAATATTTTTTTTCTAAAACTATTGCTAGAATATTTCCGAGGAAGAGGTAATACGAGATTGACATGATCTCAGTGCAACTAAGTCCCTTTACGTAAGTCACTAATTACACTGCAAATGGAACGGTACTGTTTCGTGACCAATTTCAAGGAAGCATTAGGATTAGAGGCAGACATAACAAGCGCTAGAAGAAGAATTGAATATACTCAGCTGGGAAAAGGAAGCCAACTTTCGTGGCGATGAAGTGAGCACGAAAGCACGTTTTACTGTCTAAAAATCACATTCTAGTGGGGCTCACTTATATAAGGCTGGTCTGGAAGGAGGCGTTTTAATAAAAACGGGATTCGCTCACAACGCTGTTATAGATAGTTTTTCAATCTGTCAAATGACAAGGAAGGGGATCTCTTAGAATGTCTAAGTTGCTTTGAAAATTTCATAAAATATGTTCCATTACATAAAATTATTTTTCTTTAAGTGCTGCTTCTGAAATAAAAACATTTGATTTCATCTTAGCTACAGCTTTGCTTTCATCAGCAATTACGAAATAATGATTGCTGATATGATTTTTTTAAATTTTAATTCTGAAGTTTAAAGTTACTTATTTTAATTTTGGCAACGGAAAACAAAGGGAAATTCGGAGTCCTTTATGTTTTAACACAGATAGCTGTGCAGACTTTTTTTTTTTTTTGGTGAAAATGGACATTTTATTTTTTTTTAAATTTATTTTCTGAAATAATAATAATTAACGTTTTATTATTATTATTATTATTATTATTATTATTATTATTATTATTATTATTATTATTATTATTATTATTATTATTATTATTGCAATGAGGGTAAAATAAAATCCGAGTGCGCACTTATACATTATTATGGCTTGCGATCTTTTTGAAAATTTTGAGCCTTTCCAAAACCAACTCTTGGGATTTAAGGTATTATCAGAGCTTTTTTATGTTCTTATTTATTCAGTTTTATTCGATTTTCCTTTTTTTTCGTGCGTCGTACTCTACTCACTTGCTCACTTAATTTTATTACTTCTTTCGTTTTCAGAACATTCTCGCCGTAAATTAGCCTCTTTGGTCGTAGCCCAAACAACCGACATCCTTAAGCTCAAATTTTTGAGCTTAAATGTTAAACAGAATTCAAAAATGATTGAAAGGGAGCTTTGGGTAAAAATTCAAGTGAAAAATTTTTGGTGAAAATAGTTTATGATTTACCGTGTGTAAGGAAGTAAAAATGATCAAATCATTGAAAACTATTATTATTATATATATATACTAGCCGCCTGCGGCGACCATTTGGTCCTCCTTTTTACGCCATTCGCCTTTTTGCGCCAGAGTTGCCGCCTTCGGCGGCTGCTTAGACAATTTAGCGACGGTATTAATCAACGTTTTTCTCTTTTTTCTCAATATTATCATTCGTCTTTTTACACCGATGTTGCCGCCTTCGGCGGCTGCTTAAACAAATTTCGTGGCAGTATCAATCAATCTATATCTATGTATATCATTAGTAGTTTGAATAAAATATTTTCTAGATCTATCTCCAGTTCCGTCGTTTGGAATATTTTTAAAGGAGGGGGTACGACGTACTCTTCATGCAAATTTTGTCGAAAAATAACAAAAAGCACTTCCACTTTTATGTGAAAGCATTGTTTTTTCAAAGTCATGGTGTGTGTGGGGAGGGGGCACTGACACCCCGTTGAAATTCCTTAAATGACGGACATGCCTCTTTCTTGCTGTCCATCTGCTATATCGAACTCTATATTTGTCTATCTATCAATCTATACGATCTGCGCATATCTACCTCCTGACAGTACAATCTTTTTTTTATTATATAAGTATTAATTCGAAAAAAAAAACATTTTTTGACCACTCAACCTCTATCTATCTCTGTATCTACCTAACCTAACCGCCAATTCGTAACAGAAACGAAGATCATGCAAAAAATCGCGGACTTTATTTATTGGTGTTTTCCCATTTGGTCCAAAAAAGAAGGGTGTTAATCAAAATAGCCCTCAAAAATAAAAGTTCTTTGTTCCCCGTAGTGTTCAAAAAGTAGCGCTTGCAAAAAAAAAAGAAAGGTGAAGAGAAGGCAAACGATTTCAGTTGGATCACGTGATGAGGTAAACTCGGAACTCAGCCGGCAAGCGAACAGCGCGCGTTGTGTTCTGCCATTAAAAAAATTGTAAAAAAAAAATACTATTGCGTATTTTTCAAAACTTTTTTCTTCTGAAGAGGGCGGAATGTTTTTACTATTACCAACTAAAATTTTAGAACTGAGGGTTCAATACTTGTCGCAGGATGGGTTTCGAAAAAACTAAACCCAGAAAAAAATGTAAAATAAAGGTTTTTTCAAAAATCAATAAAAAATACAAAAAGTGCTCTATCTTCAAAATTTTTTCAATCATCATATTTAAAACTAAATTTCCTACATTATAGTACAAAAAATATTTGTGTGGTGCGATTGGTTCGGGGTCTGTGAGGTAAAAAGTACTAAAAAGTGCAAAAAAAACGCATAAAACATTAAATAACTTTTTTCTAATAAAAATATCAAAAATCGAAGCCTGAGGTGCACTTTTTCAGCAAAAACTGCACCTGTATACCAAATTTCATCTTTCTAGGCCTTACCGTTTTCCTGGGATGCGCGCCACAAACACACACACACACAAACATCTTATTTTATTATATATATATATATATATATATATATATATATATATATATATATATATATTAGGGAAACGCAAAAGCAATTTGCACTACTTAAGCTAAATTTTATGAAATCCTATGGTTAAGTGATACATGTCAGAGATCTTAAAAATATACTTTTTCTTTCCTAAACTCCGAAGAAATCTCCACTTTCTAAGACTTATCGTTTGTGAGTTATGCGAGATGCATACAATGTCACCCCAGGATCCGCCGCGCCTTCAATTTTGTATTTTACGAGTTTAATGTGCCCTTAAGAAAGTTTCACCAAAGCCTACATAAAATGTGTTAAGCACAAAGTATTTACAGCCAATAAAACACAAATCTTGGAATTTTTCAAGGCATAAAAATTATGCATAGACAATGTAAAACGCTAATAGTGTAACAAAGTAAACAATGTGGAAATAATAAATTCCACGAACAATGACTGATCTTCAAGCAATTTGTTTAACTAACACTATTTTTCCCTAAGAAAATATACGCATTATTAAAGATATGCTTTCATCATTAAGATATAATACTATTAGAGCTCAATGATTTTCAGACATTAGCTTATTGCAAAAATAACATAGTGCTACTAAAAACCATTATTTGCGACAAAGAAATTTCACAAACAAGTATAAAAAGTCTCTGAGATTAATATGCCCAAATGCGCAACAATAATAACTCTAATAATAAATAGTTTACAATGACATGATTTTTTTTTCAATTTGCATCATTTAACAATGCTTTTTACAACCAAAGTGCAAGTAATTAATGTTATAAAACAAAGGGATAACTAAATCTACTTAAACAAATACCTAAAAGATTTTGAAAACAACAAATTAAAATTTTCAAAATGTTAAGTTTATGACCATTCAATTATTTACCGTGTTAACATACAATGTTAATTCTTATGTATTTTTGGAAAAAGTAAACATGAAGAAGTATGCTGTAGTTTATTTAATGTTTGCATGCTATTGAAAGGATGAAGTTTGCGGCAAAGTTTCATAACAAGTGAATTCATTTTAATGCGGATCCTTGAGTGACATAATGCTTGTTCAAAGTCTTGTAAAGGAGAAATGTAATTTATTTTGTGAATATTATAAAATAAATATAAGGGATATTCAAGAAGATGATGTCCTGTTGAATCTATTCTTCTACGAGAGCGATGTTAGGTACTCCAGAAAGAGAAAAGATGTCTAAATGAAAAGAAAAAGACCATAACTGGAGATGGATATGATTTCCAACCTCTTCTTAGCTAGTAGATAGAGACAAAAGAAAATAATTCATATACTCTTCGTCCTGTTTCGGCTTCGCTCCAGCAAAATTGCTATTCCTCTTTATTTGAATCTTTATGTTGAGAGAAGTTTAGGTTTAGACTCAACGACAGACTTAACCAAATTATCAGCCTGGTCACAGTGGCGGCTCAAGTAAAGTTGGGGTCGTAAGAGGAAAACATTTTGGGGCCTTCGAACTTAGATTACAAAAAGAAGTTGCAAGGTAATGATAGCAAACTATTAACGAAAAATTAAGCTAATGAAAACTTTCATACCGTTGCGCATGTTTCTTTATAGAATTTAGTAAGATTTTTCATCTTGCTTAATTTCTTATAAAATTATCAACTATTTTTGCAATATCAATGAGGTTAAAAACTTCCTACTCTTTATATGAAAAGTTCATGTTATTGAGTTTAAATCCTACCATTTTATTTCGTAAAACTATTTTCACTATTTAATTCTGATGGGTTTACTTCACAAAATTTAAATGCACAATTGTTTTAGAAAAAAGAAATGATTTTTACTGAGGAAAAATATTCCACAATATCGCTACGTCATAAATTATTGAGATAGCTCCCAACCTTAAATATTTTAAAGGCATGAATGATGAGATTTGAGATCCTTCTCTTCACCAATTACTGCGTTATACTCACCACTTTTATATCTCGCAACATTTCTTTTCAATTTTCACTCTGCAATCGGGAACAAATTCGGTAGACTGAATGATTTGACAATTACTTTTGAAACTTCCGCGCCTATTAGTTTTTCATTTCCCTTTGCTTTTTAGATCTTTCAGTTTTGAAATACACTAAGCAGAAATGAAATACTAATGAATTGAAAAGCTATTTTCAGTGAATTAAACATGTCTTTCACTAAAAATTTTCCTTTAATTCTAACGTTTTTTTCTCTACAAAACCTTGATCCATTTCAAATCTTTATTTAACTTTCATGAATTTTCAAAAATCCCTGCTATTTGCGTTTATTTTTTTTAAATTCCACACTGTATGAGTAAACAAAATTTTGTATTGGAACTATACCAACAGCGAGCACGTGCTTCATCGAATGCATGCCGTGTTTCAAGTTTCCTAACTTTTGCATCCTATATTTGTATTCTAATCATTTTGAAAAATGGAAGTATTTTTCCCTAAACTACTTTAAATTCTCTCATTTTGTTATTTTTTTTATTAATTATTTTTGTTTTTAACTTAACTTTAGTAGTTATCAGATTATTAGTTTAGCTACTTATTTTGCGGAGAAGACTTTAATTTTAAACATAGTCGGAATTGTCTATTTGTTTTCAAAATACAGTCAACTCTCGATAAAACGAATATTCCTTTGTTTCGAAATTTTCATTGGGTCTCAAAACTATTAGTGTATTTCAGTGCTAAGTTGTCTCTATATCTCGAAGGCAACAACGTTTAAGTTGAAGATCTATGAAAGTTTTGTTTTCATTTCATGCACGAAAATCCAGCAAAAACATACGACAAAAAATTTTTTTTCCCTAAAAACAGTGCTTTGCTTTATCAGTTGCCATGAGCGGAGAATTTTTATTCACAAAATACCAGGTTGTCCCAAAAGTTCTGCACCATCAATGGTATGCAGATTGCGACGTGGATCGGACAACACAGTAAGATGCGCATGCGCTCAAAACTGCCACCAGGGGAACAAGTAGAGGTCATAGAATAGTGTGGATGTTTATTGAGGAGAATAGCGTCCGTAGTAGTAGTGTGATATCGCGAAAGATGTGTGATTCAAAAACTGCGACTAGTGCCGTGCTTCGTTTTCTCTGGAAAAAAAAGGCTAAGTGCGAAAGCTGCTAGCGAGGAAATCTGTGCAGTTGAAGGACCTGATACGATCAATCGATTCACAGCATCCAGGTGGTTCAAACGTTTTTCGTCTGGCGATTTGAGCCTGGAAGAGCAGCCTCGAAGTGGACGGCCAAAATTGGATATTGGGACCGCTGTGGCAGCTGCTGTCCTAGCCGAACCTCAAACCAGCACACGTTCGATAGCACACAGGATAGGAGTATCCAAAATACAGTGCACCGGAGGCTCCTTGAACAGGACTTCGGGAATAAGCGACCGAGACAAAGTCCACATGAGCTGACCCGACGGCAGGCCGATAACAGAGTGAAACTCTGTCAAGAACTTTTGGAAAACCCAAGGGATGATCGATTCTGGAAACGAATCGTTACTGGGGATGAGAAGTGGGTGTTTCTCCGATATCCAGACACGTGCAAACAGTGGGTACCACGAGGTCAAGATACCCAGGCCCACGCGAAACAGGACAGATTCGCCAAAAAGGTCATGCTGTGTGTTTGGTGGAATATCCATGGCATTATTCACTTCGAATTGGTTCCTGCGGGCCGTGCCGTCACAGGAGACCTCTATGCCGAACAACTGGAGCGTGTTAACGCTGTACTTGTACAGAAATACCCCGCTCTGACAAACAGAAAGAGAGTATTGCTGCAACATGACAACGCACCAGCTCATCGCTCCAGAACAGTGCAAGCGAAACCCCCCCCCCCTCCAGATTCTGCAAGACGAGCGTCGGCACAGTATCCTTTTCCTCCAGACGCTGTTGAGGAATCGGTACAGTATTGCCAGCTTAAGTGAAAAGTAGCCAATTGGGCTATATTTTGCAACGTCTAGCAATCTAAAACTTTATTGAGCAGCAACTGGCTGTTTTTGGGCGACTTTAAACTTTGTCAGAATTTGAAAAAGTAGCCTTTTTTCCTGAACGACATAAATAATTGAGCTTCTATGACAAAATAATGTTTGAAAGTAATGTGATCAAGATAAATTGGGCGACCTTGTATTATCTCGGGCAATTTCCTTAACATTTTGTGTTTTTGCTATCCTGAAAATATGGCAATCCTGCTTGGCAATCCAATGACTAATCCAATCCAGACTTCAGGATTGAGATTTAGTTGTGTGGTGTTTACTTAGAATGATGTCAAAACGAAGATTAAATCCCTTAGCTTGAAACAGAAATTTGAAATGTTAACAAACAGAACTTAAGTTCGATAAAGAAAAAATAAAGCAGACAGCGATAACTTCCTCATTTTAAGTAAGTATGTTAATAAAATTTATTCTCTGTGAAAATATTTTTTTACTGTAGTGATGACTCTTTTTATCATAAAATATGATCGTTATAGTCTATGCACAATTTCTCAAAAAAAAAAAAGACACTCCTCAAAAGGATGGTAGGGTTCCGATAATTCGAAGCTTTTAGACTGTCCATTGCGACTTCGAGTTATCGAGAGTTGACTACTCAAAAGTAACTTGATTGAAAGTAGCTAAAGGATTCCGCTGGAACGGTATGCATACATACATATGTACTTACTTATACACATACATGCATTCATTTGTAATACATAATCACACACAGGCGCAACGAAAAGACTCGTTATAACTCGCTTAAGGATGGTCAAAATGGGTATTTCCGTTGCCCATTCGTTCAAATGAACATATGTTGCTATGAAGTACCGAAAAATCTGACAACAATTTATTCAATGGTAATTAAAATGGAAAATTTGGTTGAAATTTGAGTCGGAAGTTTTACGAGGACACAACAATCCATTTACTGCGTACAAGGCTATAAAAATAATCACATATTAATGACAAAGAATTTGGTGGGGAGTGGGGGGGGGGGAGAAAAACACAAAAGCAGTTTTTGCAACTTGGGTTGAAATTTATAATGACTAATAGTTAAGAGATACGCGTTAGAACTTTTAAGTACTCCTTTTGGGTCTTTTTTTCCTCTTCAGCCATGTTGCTCAGAAAGGAACTTCTAGAGAATTGCATAGCAAGCATCATCTTTAGAATACTGGAAGAGAGTAACTATTCAAATTGGAATCTCCAACAGAGATAATTTTTTAAAATACGTGCTCAGTGAATAATGGAATTGGGCCTACTTGAGAAAAGAGACTGCTTTTATTCGCCGCCAATACTTTGATGCGGTTTCAAGTGAAAAACTGAATTATAAAGGGATAAATTCAGATGTACCTCTTTTCCCTCTTTCACTTAGGAGTGAGACAGCTCATTTAAATAATCGAGGGAATCCACTTTTCCTCTGATCTCATTTACAAACTTCAACATAAATTTAAAAAAAAAAATATTTTTTGCTTAACTAAAGCACAATTATCAACATTTTATAGGGCGTATGAATTTAGTCTTCTGATTTAATTAAATAACAAAACACACAAAACATTTTAAATTTTGCTGCGATGATAATTCTGAGTGGACTGTATTCCATGACAAGAAATTTGGGCAAGCCTAATGTAAACATAAAAATCTATACAGAGTATTTACATAATTTGTAAGTTATGATTCATAATATAAAGAATGTTACCGTAAAATAGTCCAACTATAGGCAATTTGTTTCGATGTTTTGAATGAAAATTCCTCGTACATCTTTGATTAGAAATTTTAGGACTTTAGTAATGGTAGCGATACATCTCGTCTCTCAAATGAAATGTTAAAAAAAATAATAAGTTGGATAGAAGAGGAAGGGTATTTTTTTCCCCGTGGCTCGTAAATGTACTGAGGCTCCTATATTGGAGGGGTTCTAAGCTATACCCCTACGGGTTACATCTAAGGGCCACCTCATTTTAATCTAGAAAACACATTGAAAACTTGATATGCCCTATTGTTATCTGAGGCTACAAGTTCCGCTCTCTTTAAAGCTGTATATAAAAAAAATTAGTCCATCTTTTACCGTTTTTTTTTTCAACTTTTCAAGGTTTAATCATCACTTGACGTCTCAAGTGATTAATAAAGTTCAACATTGAATTTTATATAACGTTCTTTATATTATCTACCTAGGTTTTGAAATAGAAACAATTGAAAAATAGAAAAACATCACAAACTAAAAGCTAGGTACCTAGTTTTAGGTCTCAGATCCTACGTAGGTCTGACATGTTTTTAACGAGACCAACAGAAATTTTGAAAAATGAAACGTGAAATCTCATATCACATTACAAAGCTAATCAAAATAATTTTTCTTTAATTAGCACATTTTAAGGAACTTCAAAATATATTTTTTAAATTTTTCATTTTTAACATTTCAATGCACATAAAATAGGTAAATTTAGGCTACCTAGGTCTCAGGCTTCAAGTCAACCATAAACATTGTTCTTCTGTTTTTTCTTGACATTATCTACAACAAATGACACGAAATATGCCGAAAGCATCCCTAGAAAAATAAACTAAAGCTCCAAGTCACAAAAAAAAAAAAAAAAATAGGTGGGATAGCTTACGTAAACTATGAAACATTTTAAGTCAACAAGTGGATTAAGTCATAACTAAAAATAGTAAAGCAAATCTGAACTTACCAGATTTTGAAAAACATTATAAGTGATCCGCTCAAAGGAGACTTTTGGCACTTGCACATGTGAGTTGAAACACGCACTAAAAACGACTGAATTATCTAAGGTATACAATAACAATTGAAATCTCTGCTAAGGCGTCTTTAGTTACCTGAATGGTAATGCTACATGGTGTTTTTTTTTTCTTTTTTGGAACTCGTAAGTTCGAAAAAGATGCCACTGGATTAATAGACTGACGCGCTTCCAACTGCGCTACCGAGGCACTAAGATGCCACTAGAGAGCAAAATCTATTCTATTCTATTCAAGAGTCACAACTGACTACAACTGTATTTATGTCGAGGACTGCATACTAAGTGCCTTGCCTCCATTATTTTATATACCGATAGATGGCAGCACCATCACCGGATCGAACAGTTAATGAGAATTTAGAACTAGTCCAAGAGCTAATAGCTACCTGGTGCTAGCACCCCCAGAGGTATCGTTTCACTTGGAGGACATTGAGACCACGAGCATATTTAACGTCGCCCAGTCCCCTTTAATGACGACGGTGGGTCTTCGACCAGCGGGGATCGAACTCGAGACCCTCCGGCCCCGAGTTCAATGCCTTACCAATCAGGCTACCACGGCCCCAGAGCAAAATCTGTCAGTGTACCAACAGTGGCTCATTGTTGCCACCTAGGCACAAAGTTGTACCATTTTGCGGTACTAATTCAAAAAAGTGACCAAATATCGTGTGCGAAAAAAAATCAAGTTGATCTTACAAGATGTACCAAATCATAACATTCTACTTGACAAAAGCCCCCCCCCCCCCTACAACTAAAGTTCCGATTCCGATTTCCGAGTCACAACTGACTACAACTGTATTTATGTCGAGGACTGCATACTAAGTGCCTTGCCTCCATTATTTTTTATACCGATAGATGGCAGCACCATCACCGGATCGAACAGTTAATGACAATTTAGAACGAGCTACCTGGTGCTAGCACCCCCAGAGGTATCGTTTCACTTGGAGGACATTGAGACCACGAGCATATTTAACGTCGCACAGTCCCCTTTAATGACGACGGTGGGTCGTCGACTATCGAGGTTCGAACTCAGGACCCTCCAGCCCCGAATCCGGCACTCTACCGATCGGGCTACCACGGCCCTACAACTAAAGTAAACAACAAAAATGCTGTTCTATCTCTAGGAGTTGAGTTGTTATGCAAAGTCTCGCAGACGAATTTTTTAGTTGCTAGAAATTCAGGGCTAGATCAAGGCTGTGTTCGGAAACGATCCACCGGTTACACCGCGTGGTTAGACCAGTGTGGTTATGACGTATTTGTAATTTCTCTAGGAAGCCTGGTGAACAGCTGTGTTTCCGAACGCTCGTGGTTACACCGCGGTAGTTCTAGTTCAGCAGCAAATGACGCTCCAATCAAAGCATAACTTTCGTGATGGGGGAAAATCACGTGCGTTACGATCAAAACATGAAACACGACCGGATTGACCAACACAGACTTTGTGACGTATGTGACCTCGCTAACCGTTTCCAGACTTCGGTACGACAGATTGCTACCAAGTCGACCGCCAAAAAACGACCACAGCGTTTCCGAACGGGGTTAAGTGACGTCACCAGTTCGACAGCAAGCGTTTCCGACCGCTTGCGGTGGCACCGAGGCGACCGATCCTTGTTTCCGAATGCACTTTAAATCACAACAAATTTATTATTTTACTAGCTACATCACCCGGCCTTGCCTGGTCTTCTTCGAAAGTAAAAGTTAAATGCCAAGTGACGCGTATTCAATAATCCGACTTAAATAAAGGAATAAAAAAATGCGCAAAATTTCCCGTCAGAGTAATGATAACAGTCTCTAAAAAAAACCCAATTTAAACTTGGACATGTCTCTAAAAATGCCCATTTGAATGAGAATACCTCTTAAAAAGTAAACATTTCCCTAAATATCCCAATATTTGAAAGAAAAAGGATAAATTTTGCTAAAAGTGTCATTAAAATAAAGGCTACAGTACGACAATAGTGGCAGAAAACATTATAAATCCTCCATATAGTCAGAAGAAAAGTCATCGAAAATCCCTCGTGGAATCTCGACATTAGTTCCTAAAAGATCCTTACTTGAGTGAGCACAACAGTCTATAAAACTTCCATCAGAGTAAGAACAAGTCCCTAAAAATTGCCATTATAATAAAGACAGTAGTATCCCATACTTTCAATAAGAAAGAGGATTTATTTTTTAGATAAAGACATAAGTTTCAAAAACTCATGTTAGAAGAAGAGCTAGTTTTTCAAAAAGCATCAACAGCCCCTCCTAAAATATATATCTAGATCAAAAAAAAAAAGTTCCTCGGAATGCGAAACAAATTCGAAATAACAACACTTTTTTTAAACCCCCATCATAATTGGAATAGCTTCAAAAAAATTTAAATACGTTCTCTAAAAGTTCTCATTCAAATATCGATGTCAGTTCCCCCAAATTAACATCAACATCAATCATTCTGAAATAATGTTAACGGAAGTAAAAAACATCAACAGTTCCTCTCAAAATATCTATCTGGATACGGAAAATAGTTTCCTGGGAATGCGAAAAAAATTTCGAAATAAAAAACATCTTTTTTTCAACCCCCCAACAGAATTGGAACAATAGCTTCAAAAAATTCCCTTTTAAATTAGTTCTCTAAAAGTACTCATTCGAATATCGATGCCAAATTCACATTAACATCAACCATTCTGAAATAATGTAAACGGCACATAAAGGTCCTGATTAGACTAAACTTAACAGTAAAAAGACTCCATTAATACAGCTTAAGTCTTTAATTATCTGCTGCCGGCAGTTAAAAAAAATAATAAATCGCGGAAAAATAATCAAAAGGAAAAAAATATTAATTTCTACGATGACAGGAAAAATCTCAAAGCAAAAGAAAGAATTTTATATTTTTGACACTCGAGAAAATATGGCAGCACCTTTCTTCTCAATGATTTTATTCACACTTATTAAAAATTAACTCGTGCAGACGATAAATATCCAAGTTAAAATTTATTATTTTTATTTATTTAAAAATTCTTATAATTTTAACCCTGGTTAACTTAGGCGCTTAGTGGTTTCGAATACCAGGGAAAAAATCTTTTAAGGGGATATTTTATACGGGGCTTTCGAATGAAACTAAAATCGAGACGATACGATAATTGTTTCGGGTAAAAAGGGCTATTTTTGTGTCCTGAATTTAAAATTCGAACGTTACTTTTTTTTTTCTGGATAAAAGGCACCCTATTTTCTATTCTGCACCCCTTTTGATGTGTATACAAAATTTCATGATGATCGGATGAATAGTTAAAGCGTAAAAATGTTACAAACAAGCAAATAAACTCCTTTCACATTTATAATATTGTAAGGACTAATTGTTTTGCTGTTTTCAACTGCAAAAGCAACAACATTGAAAATTTAGACTTCAACGCATTGCGAATATAGAGAAATCATACACTTCTGTTTGTGAAAATTGCAACACCACGAACGACTTCCGCGAGTGAGCTGAAAATTGTAGGAAATGTAAAGTAGGGCATAATATGCAAATGATTAGAATTGCAGACCGGTAGCACATGCATATGCTGAGCAGCGCCCTCGGCGGATCGGACCGAATATAAATAGATGGCTGTAGCGAGGCGTGTATGATTATCGGTGGTTATATGCTTGAGTAAACGTTAACTGAATCTTTACTATGCATCTTCGACGAAAGAAAGCGAAATTTGAGCAAATTTCGGGGTTTGATCGGGGCAGAATCGTCGGCCTTCGTGAAGCTGGATTGTCCTGTCGTGCAGTAGCCGCTCGTGTCCAGCGTAACAGCAGCACAATCATGTGTGTTTGGAAGCAGGGATGGACGAGGGTCGAACAGCTCGGAAATAAGGGAGTGGACCCCGAAATGTGACGTCAGCTCGCGATGACAGACACCTGGTTCGTATGACGCTGACGAACCGCACAGCTTCTTCTAGACAATCGGCAACACAGTGGTCAACAGCTACAGGTGTTTCATTCTGTCCTTCATCAATTCGGAGACGTCTGCCGCAGAGTGGGCTGCGCGCAAGGATTTCTTTATACAGGATTCCTCTCACGCAAAACCATCGCCGCCTGCGGCTACAATGGGCCAATGTGCATAGGAGCTGGCGTGCTGATTGGCAGCAGGTCGTCTTTTCTGATGAATCTCGCTTCAATTCGTGGCACCATGATGGCCGAATTCGTGTCAGGCGCCATGCCGGTGAACGGCACATTCCGAATTGCATTATCGAACGCCACAGTGGACAAGCACCGGCAATTATGTTCAGGGGTGCCATAGCATATCATGGACGATCACAATTGTTACGAATTGTGGGCAATTTGAGCAGTACCCGATACATAAACGAAGTTTTACAGCCCCAACTATTCCTTTCCTGCAAGGATTGCCAGGAGCTGAATTCCAGCAGGATAATGCCCGACCACATGTCGCCTGGACTGTCAAATCATACCAAAATCAAATGATTCGCAGCAGGTACTGCTTCTTCCTTGCCCTGCATATTCCCCGGATATGTCACCGATTGAACATGTGTGGGATTTCGTTGGGCGGCGTCATGCTCGTGATCCTCGCCCTGTTGCTTCGACAGACGAACTTTGGTTGCGCATACAAACAATATGGAATACTCTTCCGCAAGCAGATATTCAAACTTTGTTTCACTCCATGCCGAGTCGTGTAGCAGCTCTTATTGCGGCGCGTGGTGGCCACACAAAATATTAATTTCTATCTCTTTTTATTGTTTGTTTGGTTTGAAAATTTAATCATTTATTTGTACCATTACCACTCAACTGTGTATTAAATTTCATTCAACTATGATGCTTCCTTCATGGTGTTGCAATTTTCACAAACAGGAGTGTAGAATAGATTTAATATAGAGAAATCTTACTTTAAAATAAGGAATTTTACCTCAAAAATAAAAATCGAAAACTGACTACCGAGAAGTCTGTGAAATGTAACGCCATCGTTATGTTCCAAATTTTGGTTTTTTCTTTCGAAAATTTTGTAAAAAAAGGTTTACTTTACAATGCTTGGATATTTTGCACATATAATTTAAATATTTTCTTTCGAACTTTGTTTTATTCTCTTCAAACATTTATTATAAATTTAGAGAAATAATAAACAAACGTGCTGTTTTAGTTTTTAAATGTTTTTATATATTTCCTTTTAACGATATTGCACACTTCGAAGTAAAACTACTGTTAAAAGAGCAGCAAAAATAGATTAACGGCAAAGAAAAAGAAAGTAACTTAGACTCTAGATCAGAAAGTACAAATTCATTTTGCTTGAAATCTTTTAATACATAGGTTCATAGGATTTTTTTTCTAATTCAGTAAAATAATTAAGTAGCCGTTTTATATATCAGAAAAGCAAACAGATACAATTTTTTCTGAAATATAGTCGACCCCCCAATATCAAAAAGACGTAATAAAATTAAGTTTGATTAAATACTTCTTTTTACTTACATTAACACCAAAACTACCTAATTAAAAGAGTTGAAGGGAAAAAATGTCCCACGAATTTTAGAAAGACAATGTATCCTTTAAATTCACGACTAATCTTTAAAATTCCTAGCTAGCTCATTACTAGAAAATCGCCCGTCATGGGTGAAAATTGCTTCTGCATTTGAACGAGGCTTTTGCCTGTTTGGCGATACTTTGATATGGTTGACATTTTAGCCCAAACTCCAGTGGATTAACCCCAACCTCCAGTAGATAGCGTTCATTGTTGACCCCTTTTTACGCTTCTCCATTCTCCTAAACCGACAGTTTTACCAGTAAAGCAGTTAAGTGACCAAATCCAGTTCAACCTTGTCAAAATAAAGCCTTTCTCTGCACGTCAAACGTTACAAAATAATATTATCTAATTATCATGCCGCGTCGCGAGTTTCATTGTTGATGAAGTCCGCGTTACTCGATCATTCGCTAGTATATGTATGAGGATGGTGGATAAATGTTTTTATTCAGAATGATGGTCACTATGATGAAGCAGCATGTTGGTGGTAAGTTGTACATCGTTACAAATTTTTGTGTACTCAATTTTCAAGCTTGTGACCATCATTTTCCTCATCTCCGTTCTCTAATATTTCCGAACTATGGTTTAGCATATTTTACTGCAGTTTTCGATGAAAGTAATGCTTGATTCCTTGGCACACAGCTTTTTAAGTTCTTCGTTTGAAACTAATTAATGAATGTTTCTCCTCAAATGGAACAAAAGAAAAGCAAATCCAAGTTTTCAGAAACTGCTCGAACAGAAAAATTAAAATTTTCCTTGCAACATTATTACATTGTTGCAGCAGCCGTGAAATTTGAGCTCGATGATAATGAACGGTTCTCTTGTACGGAAATGGGAAAACGCATTTTAACACATGTAAACGGGACATTTTTTTGATGACGTCATGGGCTGATTTGGAGCCTTTATAATCTTATTAAGGTTTTCGAAAAATCGATTTTCCCGACGAAGTCTTGCGACTCTGTTCGATATTTTAAGGGGGGGGAGGAGAATGAGAGCAGCTATTAAGAGTTATATAATTGCCTTCTTCAAAACAACGATCTTTCCCGGAATTAGGACTTAATGATGTCGATGTAATATTTTCCTATTTAACTTATTAGCTTTCGACAAACTGTATGAGTCTGGTCTGTCACGCAATTGCAAAAACAGCATCTGTACTGTATGTAGTAGAGGAAGTAACAAAGAAAAAGACAAAAAAAGTGTACTCTTTTTGCGATAAAATTTGGAATATATATGACTTTTTAAATATTTTCTTTCCTACTTAGCGCGTAATTTATTATTAATTAATCGAAACTCCTCATAAAACAGTAAGATCATTAGATCACAAGTGTTCCAAATATCAATAAAAGCAATGTTTTTCCTTTTTTTTAATGCTCGGACATTAGTTAACTGCTTTAAACATGTTGAGTGCTTTTTAGTAACTCGCATTTTACAATTTTTCCTGAATCAAGTAATGCTGATTTCACACCAGCTGTGACAAAATGTCTGCCTCCACCCTTTTTGTATTTTTTCACTAATTCATTCATTCACTTATTTTCCTGTTCCTTTACAATTTTATTCAGCTGCTTATTAATTCTAGTTATTAATATATTAATTAATTTAATTATTCATTATTTTTTTTAAATTTATTCATCAATTATTTTACATATCTACCAGTTTTTTCGTACTGCATTGACCGTGCTAGAAATTTAAAAAGTCATATAATTCGCTTGTATATTTGCATTTAACTTTTCTTATGCATTTAGTCATATTGTTTTTTCAGATGTTTTCATATAAAAGGTACAAATAAAGTAGAATTGAAAATTTGTTACTTAAGACTATATGTTGCTTTGCCTCTCTATTTTGTCAACAACTGTATTTTTGAAAGACAAATCCAAAAGAAAAGAAAATAATTCTTCCATATGCTCATATACGCTTATCACTGAATTTGAAGCATCATTTTCGGCTTCAAATGCTTTGAGATGTATCTATCTATGACATCTCTCTATCCATAACATCACTTCCGTCCTATTGCTTCCTCCAGTGAAAGTAGAAATTTTACCTTCATTGAGCCAAAATAAGTATAACTTTTATATTTGTGAATTTCAAAAACATTTGTTTTGTTTTTTGAATTGATATTTATCAGAACAATGCGTTTACAAGAAAATATAATATTCGATATTAATACATTCAATTATTAATAAATCAAGTATCAAACAGAAAGCAATATAATCTTTAAAGGAAAAACAAGGGGAACATTTGAGGCAGTGAGAAGCAAAGAGATATAGGGTAAGGTGGGGCAATTGTGATTTGGGGCAAATGTGACCAGGGTTTATTACTCCGGTGATATTATTATTTACTGTATGAAATTACCTCAGTCTTATACCTTAAAGTGTCTTATATAACTCAAAAGTATTTGAGATGCATTTACATTATATTTTTTGATGGATGGAGTTTACCTATTACATTACTTTTGAACATGGATTTCAGGTTTGTTGATAATCTACAAATGTTTTCACTAAATTTTTAATTTTTGTTCTAAAAATATAATTTTTGTACTGTGCTATTTTAAATGAAGTTTTACATTATAAATTTATAATAATATAAATTTTATAACACATATAACAGCTATTTTAAGTGACATCACTTATGCCCCTTTAAAAATTGGGGTGGGGCAATAGTGATGACAAGTGTGGGGCAAAAGTGATTCTAATATGGTTACCAGTTGGTGTTCTTTTAAAGCATGTTTTTAAACATCACTTAGATCTTTGGTTTGTAAGTTTCAAATGTATTGCTGTTATTATAAAGTATCATCTTTTATTTATTAAATTCATAAGACTCTAAATATAGTGTATAATAAGTACTAAAACAGTTAATAAAATAGTAAATATATAGTAAAAAGTAAAATAGGGTTAGTTATGTATGGTGTTTGTTTTAATGTGTGTTCATCTGATGGATTTTGTTTGTCTTTAGTTTATTTAAAATGAGTTTCTTTTTTTCCCAGATAAAACTTTATTTTGCATTTAGCCATGTTTTTGTTTTGAGTTTAGCCATGATCTTAAACATTATCTAGATACTACCTATCTTGTAAGTTTTAAAGTTTAAAATTTATTACTGTTGTTACTCTAAAGTATCTTTAATTTATTAAGTTATTAGAATTTACACATACAGAAAAAAAAAAAAGCTTAAAGTGTATCAAGTTGATTCTGATAGTGACGAAGTAGACGGAGATTCGGAAGAAGAACTTAACAGAGAGTTGAACAAGGACAGTGATGGCGATATATCTGTGAGTGACTTTATTATTGATGAACTAGAAGAATATGAAGAAATAGGGAAACTTGAAACTTACTCTGAGATAAAGAGTCAAAATGAAAATAGTTCTGTTGACAAAGATGATGGCGAAATTCATGGAACTCAACTAAATTTACTAGGTGATTTAAAAGAATGAACTTTAGATGGACTCAAACAACAACTGAATAAAGTTCAGTATCAAATCGAGTAAGAGAAATATTATGCTCTATGTTTTGAAAAGTGTTATTATATTGGGAGAGTTTTGTCAGAGAATAAAACTGGAACTGGATATATGTTTAGGTTTCTTCAGAAGGCTGAAAACCAAACTTTCCAATGGCCAAGAAGAGATGATATCTCAGAAATTAATAAGCCATTTATATTTGCTGGTCCACTAAATATTATAGGAATTGGACCATTCACGCTGAACTCAAAAACGTATGCAATGATTTCTTTAATGTACAAAAACCTTAACAAATTCAAAAATGACATTTTTGCACTGTTTCCTTTATAAATTGTAGGTTATAACATCTTTTTTCATGTATCATTTTTAATTTTGAAAAATGTTCTAATTTGTGGGTCATAATAAAATTTAATTTCTCAAGAACCTATTGTCATATTAAAACTAAGAATGTAGCTACTTGCAGCTCAGAATGTAAGTTTTTCATCACAATTACCCTGCATGATAAAGCACTAAAATAAGTATCTATAATTGGCAGCCATCACAAATGCCCCTCAAAAAATTATTAATGTCCCAGTCCCGGGACAAATGTGACTTTTTAGATCCTTTTTAAAAAAGTAACACATTTTTAACCATAATTCAAAAATGCATCCAGAAATAGCATGTTATGTACATAAATATGTACATCACCTGACAGTTTTTATTTTAATACTTTGCTGTAAATAGTTTTCCAGTTAAAAATAATCAAAGATCAACAATGGATTTTTCAGTCACAAATGCCCCACCTTACCCTAAGTTAACATTTTCAAGATTTGAGTAAAACGCGTTTAAAGATAAGACCCTAGGTAGACTTTCATTGAATGTTTTTTGTAAATAATGCTGTATAGTAGCACCTACTAGAGCTACTAATAACATCTCTTGCCCCAAGAAGAGAAGTTCGCCTACTATTTTTACTGGTTATCTGCAGTTTTGTTACCAAATACATTTTTTTATGTGATGTGTAGTTTCCTGAACAAATTTCCGATTTGTTCACTTTGAAAATGGCAAGTTATTTCAATTATTCAACTTTGCTCCATAGTCCTCTACTAAATTGTTTTGATTTATAATGAAATGAAAATAAATTGATTTCATCAAATTTTATTATTTATTTATTTATTTATTTATTTATTGATTAAGGGGAAAATCACGCTAGGATTATATCAGTTGTTTTTTCTCGATATTGGTTGGCTAATTCACACTCTCTTACTTTGTCCATCAACGACCCTTACGTTGTATTTACTTATTAGGTATCTTAAGCTCAGTTTCCTCCAGAAATCAAATTCTTATATGTACTTCTTACTTTTAGAGAAATTCCATGAATAAACCGGCATAAAGGACAAAGACTAAACAATAGACTAAGCTTCAATTGATTTAAAAAACAATATTGAATATTCTGGAGGGAACGATTAATATTTTCAATAAATATTGTTTATTTAAGGTATATAAAAACGAGAAGCATTTTAAAGCCCTGTAAGCAAGGCTACCGTAATTTACATTGGCAAGATCGGAGCCCTTTTACTCTACGCATGGGGGGGGGGGGGGGATAAGTGTCGGTATAGTATTTCACCGACCGACTGTTGATCGCACTAAAACATTTGGATATTTTTATATCTCAAAGAGCTTCATTCACTTTTCAGTGCATTAATGTTTAGCTCAAAATAATGTAACAAGTTCGAAAAAAAAAATCAATAACAAGTTCAAAAAATTAAAAAAAAAAATCTAAATTAAAGAAAAAGTATGGATAAAAATTTTAAACAACTGAATTTCGAAATGAAATTCAATCAGAAATTTTGTGTGCTAAAGTATAGCTGTTTAAGAAGAAAACCACTATACTTTTGTCCAGAAACAAGTTATGAGAAGTTTACAAAAATCTTTGCAAAAGGGCACATAATATCTGCGAAAGATTTATACCACACAATGTTACTCTCCCCTAATTTATGACTAATTAGATTCTACATGATAAATGGTGGTAATTAGCCCCCTGCTGGCCCATCGGAACACCGTGACGAATCTCGTTGAGGGAGTTCTTCTTTCGACACTTTTTCCCCGCCAGTAGCTGAAAGATTTTGTGGAAATCGCCGCTGCTAGGTGAATAAAAACAAATACGAACGAAAATAAGTCAAATGAACAAAAATACAAATATCGAAGTAACATTTGTACAAAAACTACAAAAAATCAGCGAAGTGACATTTTATCTTTTGTAGAATAGTCGAAGCACGGACAGACAAATCAAAGCAGAAAACACTTTTCAACTACAATGCTGGATAATCTAAGAGGGTAAGAAGCAACCGAATGTCTTAAACTACAAGAACTTTCTAAGATATTACAAAAGATCTTGTAGTTTTAATAATTTTCGGAATCGAATTAAGTCAGAAAATATACAAATCCTTTGTATTGCATGATTCTTAATTTTATTTGACACTATTTTTCGCGGAACACCACCGAAATAATTTTTCCTTCCTGTTTTGACAAAGAATGAAGTTGCTGTTGCTTATATGCTGTCTTGTGTACATGATTATGAGTACTTTCTTACAATATGCTCAAAGTTTATTTGAACTAACAATGTAGTGCTTCCATAGCAATAGATAAAGCTTGTATTTTAAGCAAAAAGCTCGAATTCCTACTGAAAGTGTTAAAATGCTTTTTGCGTCGTGGCGTAACTTAGAAAATCACAACCCTGACAAAAGTATTTATATAGTTTGAGAAAACTAAACTTAAAAGAAAAATTAAATGTATTTTTCATTTTGCACATGAAATTATCTTAGGAATTATAAAAACCTCAGAAAATACAGTGGCTCCCAAACGTGTTCGTACACCTTGAAATTTTGTAGTTAAACCAAAATAACGTGAAACTGAATTCGTAAATGAAGTCTGACTTTTTTTTTCACATCATTCCTAAGCCATTCTAAATAAAACTCAGTAGTTTTTTTCAAAACATTAACTGATTTTTCTTTTGAAGATTGTCAAAAAACAAAGAGACAGAAAAAATACGCCACAAAAGTCATCTTACGTTGAAATATTTTCGTAAAAAATCATGGTTAAAATTATCACAATGAGACAGTGAGAAGCAAAGGGATGTAAGTGGACAT
Organism: Uloborus diversus; assembly: GCF_026930045.1. NCBI lineage: Eukaryota > Metazoa > Arthropoda > Arachnida > Araneae > Uloboridae > Uloborus > Uloborus diversus. The sequence continues at coordinate 129,669,052 of NC_072732.1, forward strand.
TTTCATGTTTTGAGTAAAAAGCGTATAAAGATAACGTTCTAGGTAGGCTCTCCTTGATATTTACTGTACAGAATCTACCACACTGTAAAAAAAATCCGGAAACGTTTCTGAGTATATCGTGCAGCTGCGGTTCATGAAATTTTCAAAAACGTTTCTGAGTATTTCGGAATTATCTTTCTGTAATGTCCAGAAACGTGTCTGAGTATTTCGGAATCCTCTTTCAATGTTTCTGAGTATTTTGGAATACTCTTTCTGTAACTTTCAGAAACGTTTCTGAGTATTTCGGAATCCTCTTTCCGTAATTTCCAGAAATGTTTCTGAGTATTCTGTGCAGCTGTGGTTCATGAAAGTTTCGAAAACGTTTCCGAGTATTTCGGAACTCTCCAAACAATTTTCAAAAACGTTTCCGAGAATTTCAGAATCCTTTTTCCATGATTTTTTCTAAAATATAATTTTTTACTATAGTATTGCATACCATATCAGTTTCAGTTCTTTCATATCTAACAGCAATGGAACAAACAATTTTAGAATCATTCGTGGATTTGTTTTTTCTTTTTCTGAATTTCTGATGACAAATAGCATGGTTAACAGCATAACATATGCACAGTTATAAACTTTTGAAAATTTATGAAATAATATAGTAGTTTCATTCCTATTCACAAAATCGTCAGGGGAGGGGAGGGGGGGGGGGTACTTTCTCAAAAGTGGAATTGTTTGTTAAACAATCTTAAACTTCAGTTTTTCTCACAATATTTTCAAGACAAAATTATCAACATATTGTATTTTTAATGCAGAACTTAAAAACATATCTTGTATCAAACTTGATAGCTTTTACTTTCGGATAAAATTTGACAGAACTTACCTTCCCTTCGCGTCAAGTCTATTTCTCTGACGAAAAAAGTGTACCGAAAAGTGCCAACAGAGAAATTGGTGAATTTAAATATGACACCAAGTCCTCCTGTTGGAACCATTCGGGGTGATTCTTCTGTTCTTGCCCTTTTCCAGTTCATCACAAATATAAATACTTTATCAAAATAGGTTACTGATTTTATTTTTACAATGTGCGCAAAATGCATTACATATTTTATTTATTAAAACATTGAATTCTATTGCATGATTACTCCATTTCATATATACGAGATCCCCCCCCCACACCATAAGAGTGATGGTGAACCCATAAAATGCTATAAAGCGCCCCCCCCCCCTTAAAAAATCAATCCCTGAAAATGTCAGTGGCAGTCTGCGTGGTGAACGCCCCTCGTCTTCTCCCCATATGTACATTGTATATTTAATTAATAACATAGTATTTAAAAAAGGATCACTTTTAAAACAATGACATGAAATAATTTTTCTTTTTATTTCGGCTTGTAAATGCAGCTGTTCCATTTTTGCCTCTGGCTCATTCCTCCTGACTGTCCTATATTAAACTAGTATATCCACGAAGGAAATGTTATTTACCGAACAACTAACGTCAAGGAATTTTTTATTGTCAACCACATTTAACAAAATGAATAAGCACATGAATTAATTGCATAACTATGTAGCTTACTAATAGATAACTGGGCCATTTTCTAATGGTATAAATATTTTTAAATAAATGAATAAATTATAACAAAAAAAGATAAATAATACTGGCACATTTTTTGTGAAGCATATTACAATACTAGAAAACATTTGCATTACCATATTTTTAATGAATTAAACAATTGATTTTTTTTTTAAACCAATGTATGTATATCCAAGTATTTCGAAATAACTTTTCTGTGATTGCTTTTCAAATATAAATCTTATTTCTTTTGCGTAATTAATCAGTTTCAATTGGTTACAACAAATAGTACACTGCGCTCACAGGTATGTAGGACAACTTTAAATTAATTCGATAAACCCAAAAACAGTTACAATTGGAGCCTCATCAAATGCAAATCAACAAAAATATAAATGTATATAACAACATGTTTTAAAATATTCATTAATACTTACAAGTGAACATGAGCGAAAGAAAATCTAAGTACCTCCATTACAACTGGATAAGTAATCCAAAGGGTTTCGTTTCATTAAGTATAAAAACGGGTGTTGAAACTATTCACGCTTGAACACACAATATAAATGTAATCATGGTTGCACCGGAAATTGTAAAGAAGCAAATCGTTATTAACTAACTTAATAGCTGCGTACATCTTCTAAAAAATCAAGAGCAGCCCAAAATGCAAAGGCGTAAAATTAGTTTGGACACAATTTACTACTCTCTAGACATGAAATAACAAGCAATCCAATGCTAAACATTTGCTGACTGCAGCAACCATAGAAAAGGAAAAAAATAAGCTCTCGTTATTTTCGACTCACTGGCGCCGAAGAATAAAATACGTTTCGAAGCATTGCGCCTCACTTCCGCTTCTAGATGTCTTGAAATAACAAAAAGCTTTCTGAATAATGAGGAGTTCGCTATTGGATGAAGGATTCTTACTATTTCGGAGACGTTTCCGATATATCTAGAAACGTTTCCGAAATTTGTTACAGTGCAGGGATACTAGTACTATCTCTTGTCCCTAGGCAGAGGAGAGGTTCACCTACCATTTGTACTGGTTATCTCCAAATTTTTAATTTTGCCACTTACATCCCTTTGTTTCTCACTGCCTCACATGTCGTTTTTTTATCATTATTTTTGCACTGTGAAGTCATTTGGCTTTAATGTTTTGTTTTTTAATTCCCTACTGTTCTGCTTATTATTTTTAAATGGTCGTTATTCGTAAAAAACCACTAACACTGTTCGAATTTTTTTTTTTTTTTTTTCTCACAGTAGTGGTTAATAGGAAAAATTTATGAAAAATACATATTTGAGTGCATTAAACGTTTCTGTAGAATTTAATGAAACATTTTACGTTTAATTTTCACCTAAAATTGTTCTCCAAGTTCTCTGACTTGCTGGATTAAATGGGACCTCCTCCTGTTTCTTGTTTGAACGAAAAACAGAAAGCTTACGCTTTTCGTCGCAAAATCAATGATAAATAAGCTCAAAACGTTTTGGAATAACGTCTTACCTACACACAAAAGTAAATTCAACATTTTTAGTTAAATTATTGCATAATTATAAAGAAGAAAAAATGAGGAATTTAACCTTAAGAACTTAGTTGGAGGGTGTATATCAGCATCAGGACTAGGTAGTTTGGAATTTTTTGATGAAATAATAAATCTCGCTGCTGATTTAAATATTATAAAAGACAATTTTAAACTATTCTCCCAAAATTTGGTTATTGGAAGCAACTTTTTTTTTTTATCAAGATAACGATAAGAAGCACACGGTTTTCAACGTTTGCGTCTGGTGCCTCAAATATTGTCCTTAAGCTTAGAAATATCTCCTCAATCGCCAGGTTTTAACTTAATGTAACATATTTAAAGATATCTGGAGGCTAGATTATGAAAATACGGCTTTGAAACGAAAAGAGAGCTAGAAATAGTAAGACTCGAAGTGTGTTGAACACTTACTCAGAAATTGCACAAAAAAGCGAAAAAAAAAAAAAAACATTGAAATCTACTCGCAAACGTTTAAATGTTATTATGGATGCTAAATGATATTCTACTAAATAATAACTTAATAAAAAGTTAGATTATTTAATAATATATAGACATTTTTTTAAGTGTACGAATACTTTTGTGAGATAAAATTTCCGGCACTTTTTGATTCTTAATTTTTAAAAAATAAGGTTTTTATACGTTATTAAATTTTTTTCATGTAGTTAAAAATAGATCATAGATCTTATAGTTAAATACCTATTCGGAAATATTAATTTTAACCAATTTATAGGGACCTATTTCATTGAAAGTCGTAGGTGTACGAACATTTTTGGGAGCCAATGTAGATTTTTACGATTCCAAAGGGAAAAAGTACGTTTAGTAAGATATCGATCCTTCAAGTTTTTTAACTTACCGATAGAATAGCGATACCAAAGGAATTCGAAAAGATGTAACTGATGATATACTACTGGTTGTAAAAAGCAGAATTTGAAGGAGATCTTTGCGAAGATTAGAGAGAATACTAGGATTTTCGGAATTTAGAATTTACTACTTAGATTCTAAGGCTAACGGAATTTTTCTTTGACATTTAAATTTAGAGAACAAATAAAATTAATTCTAAACGCAATTGTTATTTTATAAGTGATCTTCAAACTGTCTGTTACGAAGGGGGGTAAGTCTGATAAGTTCAGTAAAAAATCAAATAAAAATAGATGATTTGGATTGTTCATTTCAGCAAAATTCTTCGTCAGTATAGAATTAATCTCAAGTCAATATAACTTTTTGAGCTAAACGATGTTTCTAAACTGATCATGTTCAATAAAGAAAGCACCTTAGAGAGAAGATAAATTGCAAAATCAATAAAAGTTGTGAATGTTGTACTTAAAAACTAAGATTAAATTAACAGAAAAACTTGACCCTCAGTTAACCGAATATGAAACGAATTTTTTTTTTTTTTTTTTCTAAACAGTACACAACCACCGGAAGAAATATCCCAAACACAATCGAGATACATTAAGAAACGCATGTAATTAAAGTACAGTTTCCAAGCTTTTATTCCATCTTCGTTTTGATATAAAATAATTAATAAGTTTTATTTTAGTGTTATCTCACTGTAAAAGTTTTTTTAAACCTTGTATAATATGTACAGTGTGCACAAAGTAAAAGAAATAACCAGAGATATGCGGAAAATGTCTCAGATTTACATTTCAACATCTCAGGCGCAAGTCTCTCAATATTTGGCAGAATGAGCCCACATTTTTGCATACAGTTCATCATTAAGTCACTATTTTTCGTCATAAGGTCCCTAGGGGGCGTCGCTAGTTGTATTCTTCAGCATTGGGGCGTTTCTTTCATTCAAAGTTGTATTAAGAAAGATTTACAGAATACTGTGTGTAGGAAAGGGACTGCCCAGGAGAGGGGATTCCGGTGGACAGTGCTGCTAGTGGAGGCTAGGACCAGAGGAACAGCTCCTGCATGTGCCGGTAGACGGCGGTGCTGCAGAGGCCCCTGGTCCATTCTGAAAGAGGAACCGGACATCAAGGACGGTCAAATGAAAGCAATAAACAATCGTGATTGCTCAAAAAAAATCAGAAATTTGCCAAAACTTTTACGCACCTGTGACGAAGGAAGGAAATATACCTCACGCATCAAACTTTTTACGGAAATATAGCGCCTCCAATATTGCCCTTTTTCGGTATTAACCATCATAGAAAATAGAAAAATACTTTTTTTACTAATTTTGCCAAAGGCATAAAAAAAACAGCGTTTGTTCAAAACTTAACGCAATAGCAGCAGATCAAAAAATGTGGAAAAAATGTCTTTTTTTATGCCCTCTGTGCCATCGAAATTAGAAAAAAAAAAGTTTTTTTTATCTGCCACATTAAAGTTATCTAACTTGTGTCCTTGCTGCATGAAAGTCTGCGATCTAAAGCTTTATTTGGGGTAGGGCAACTGATATTCCTGTTCCACTTTAAACAGAGAAAGACGCAATCAGTTGAACTAAGTAATCTAAATAAAAATTAGTATAGAATTATTCGATGTGAAGATTCCTTATTAGGAGTAGAGAAACCGATATTCTTGCTACACTTTCCTCGGAGAAAGTAAGTTATCTGAATAAGTAATTCGTAAGTTAGCAGAATATTTCATACCTATACTATACATCTCTTATAATGCCATAAATATGTGATAGAAAAGGATCTCAAAAATACGTACATTTCAGTTTTTTTTTAAATTTTTTTAAAAGCTTTTACAATGAATAAATTTAGCATTTCAAATACTAATTCTAAATCTTCAAAATTTAAATGTTGTTTAAGATGGAACATTGCACATTTTCGGAAAATGATAATTTTTATTGTTTTTAAATCTCGACTTCCACGGCACATTTGTTAAAACTTCTTTCTTTTTAAAAAACGTTCAAGAGGCAACTTTCGACAGATTCACTTTTGAGATTTCCCACTAGCCGTGACAGCTTTAAGTACGGTGCTGTTATCAATGTTATTCGTGGCTTTACCTCTATCAGTGACAACTGTTTCATTGGAAACGTCACAGAGCATTCAACAAATTTTACCTCACAGCGCGCCAAACAAAAATCATTATCTTCTGGCCGAAAGTAATTTTTTTTAATGATAGAAAAAATAACAGCCAATGAGTAAGTAAGAGGGCGAGTCAATTGAATTGTGTAGAGTCAATGACATGGGCAGAAAGGCGGTTACAAAGATTTTGCCATTATCTCTGTCATTGTGTCATAACATTTTAAATTTAGTTAAAACATGAAAGAAAAACGAGCTGATGTGTACATCACATGACTTCCTTTTACTCCAATTTAATGTCATTTTCTCATTATTGGCAGTTTTAATGTGATTCAATAGTTTACTCTCTAAATATCACCAACAGTGGCCAAATTAAAACCAGATTTAAAAAAATTAAATTTTTTTTAATCCCCAAATTTGTCGCCAAGTTGGCGATAAAACTTGGCGACCAAAAGACTGGCGATACATCGCCAAGTGTCCGCCAAATTATAACACCACTTGAGTTTACATCGAAATTAACAATGATTTCCCCCCAAAAAGGGGCAAAAGACCCCCTTTGGAGCATCCGGACGCAACCAAAAAAGAGAGGTGCACAACTAGACCGCACTAGGAGTCTACGTACCAAATTTCATTTTTCTAGGACATACCGTTCTTGAGTTATGCGACGTACATACGCACATACGAACATCCGCATATACGTACATACAGACGTCACGAGAAAACTCGTTGTAATTAACTCGGGAATCGTCAAAATGGATATTTCGCTTGTCTATACGTTTTTATCCACGTGTGGTCGAGTCGAAAAAAAAAACTCAACATTCATTCAGGGGTGAGTAAAATGGAAATTAAGGTCGATTTTTGAGTAAAAATTTTTTGCGAATACAATACTTCCTTTTTTTGTAAAAGGAAGTAAAAATGAAAACAACGGAAATAATGATTAAAGTTAAAAACCAACGTAAATAAAGCACAAATTCTGAAGCAAAAGATTTTTTTTGAAAGAAGAAAGATTAAAGAGAAATTTTCTTCAGAATTTATGCTTTACTTACGTCTGTTTTTCACTTTAATCATATTGTAGCACAAAACTTCTATGATAATTTTTCATTTAACGAAAGTAATATTGAATGTGCAATGAGCATATTTAATTGAAAAGAACTATGCGAAGAGTATATAACTAAACTTCTTTTTTGATATAAATTAAGTAGAGTGTTGATTAATAAAGTCGGTACATTTAAGAAGAGAGAGAAATAAATAACTATTCAGTTTACTAGCAATAAATAACTTAAAGAAGAAAAGAGTTCCAGACAAATTACATCAAAAACCACTTGAATGAATTTCAGAAACTCTATTCGTAATTTTTCTCCAACTATTTTGTGTATAGTAATGCGGAAGTAGTTGAAATGAATACAGAATACACATTCCGATTTTTAAGAAAGGATTTTTAGTACTACTGACACAAATGTGGCTTTTTTCTCCTTGCTCTTGACCTTGGATTTATCTTCCTAGCTACATGAATGGTGTCTTTATCTGCGCATCTATATTGCTTCAAATAAGTGAAACAAGTTTTCTAATAAATTACTGCTGGGCAGTTTGGAGAACGGGACAGCGATCCAGTTCAATAAAGAAATAAGTCGTAAAATGTCTGCCCAGTCAGCAAAATCATCTTTTCTCCATACAAGAAAACGTTACATTCTGTAGAAGTAGACGACGGAAGACGTTTTAGTAATGAATCAATATCTTCTTCGTGAGGGGTTCTTTCAGGAATTTTTTCCTGTATTATTATATTGAATGGCTGGAAGGCACGTGTCTTAGACAAATTGTTTGTTTATCTTTGTGTTTGATTGAAAAAGTTTCATTTATCTGAAACAAAGATTAGGGAGTTGAGAATGTTGCGACGACGGTCTGCAAAATGGTAACAGTATAAAAAGAAAAGAAAAATCTCGTTTAAAATTGGCAACTCAAGGTCATAAAATGTTCAATAAAACTTAAGTTTTGTACTTTAATATTGAAGTTGAAAACAAAGAATGTTTCATAACGCGGCATCATTTTCTTTATGTTGCACTTGTTTGAAAGTTACTTTCTTTCTTTCTTTTTTTTTGGGGGGGGGGACATCGTTTATCTGGAGAAACACTCGAATATCTCTTTTTATTTGCGCTCTGTTACTTCCAGCTATACGAACCAACACAAAGAGTTACTTTTGTAAACTTGTTTGAGAAGAGTTGAGTGTAGCTAATATAGAATTGATTGCACACTTAAAAGAAAAGTTTCGAATGGCTTGTGAATTATCTTTAAACCCATGACTGTAAACTCGTCTCTTGTTGTAGGCTTACAACATTTTGTGAGCAGTCGTTCATGCTCTTCAATTAAAAACGAGTATTTTATAAACAATAAGAATGATGATGATGATAATAAAATAATAATAATAATAATAATAATTATAATAATAATAATTATTATTATAAAAATAATAATAATGAATAATAATAATAATTATTATTATTATTTAAATAATAATAATAATAATAACAATAATAATGATGATAATAATTTTTAGGAAGAAAATATTGTAAAAGCATAAAAAATATATGGACAAAAACATGTTTATAAATCATGTAAAATAGATCACAAAATAAGGTGTATGTATATTGTTATTCGTAAAAAATAGGTATTTGCTCCCTAGAGCTATGGAGAATATTTCTACCATAGTAAAAGATTAACAGCAGAGTGTATAACAATTGTTCAGTCAGTAGGGAAGCCCGGAGCATATTGACAAACATTTTTAACATTATTTCTTAAACTTTGTAAATACTACAGAAAAAAAAAATTCTTTTATTGCTTTAACGATTTGTATAGTGTCTGCAATAGAAATGTGTTTTTGTCTTGACAATACTATTGTTTGTATATTTCTTACACACACACACACACACACACACACACACACATTGCCGTGGGCAGGCAAACAGCAGTATCTGCAGAAATGAGTTTTCGAGATATTTGAAGAAACGCGTTTTGGATTCAATTCTAACGATGAGGAAATAATGGAATTAAAACTTTTTTTCAGCGGAAACCAAATAAGCAAGCTTGTGCAATAAAACTGACGTACAATAGATGGCAAAAATGAAAAAAAAAAAAATGCAAAATTTGCAGTTATCTCCTTCTAGCCACCGTGAGTAGAAGGAGATACTGCAAATTTTGCATTTTTTTTTTCAGTGTTGCCACGCACCGGGAAAACCTTGAATTGTCAAGGAAAATGAATATGGCCGAAAATGGCCAGGGAAATGTCAGGGAAAATGGAAAATAACATACATTTCTGGAAATGTCAGGGGATTTTGTTTTATTTTCTGATCGTATAGTTAACGTTGCGCTACATGACGTCAAGAATAATTTCTTTATCACCTATGGCACGGAACAGAATCATCCTGGAAAATGACGTTTTGGAACTGAAATAAAGTGACCCCGGATAGTAGGAAGCAATTTCTCCTCCAAAATGCCAATATACACCTGAGCGTTTACTGTTCCTTGCACAATCTGGGATGCGGGATGCTTTACTGTGTGTTGAATGCTGTCGGGATGATATTCCTCTCCTTTGCGGCGTCTGTGTGCTGTCCGTCGGACCCATGCAGATTGAATTTGGACTCGTCCGAAAACACAACTGATTTCCATTGATCGACAGTCCACCCTTGGTAAGCTTTTGCCTAGTCTAGACGCTGTTTCGTCATTTTTTTTTTTTTTTTTGATCAACAATGACTTTTTTTCGTGGTCGATGTACCACCAAACCCACACCACACATTCGTTTTCGTACAGTAGACGTGGATGCGTAAACACCCGATTCGTTTTCCCATGCTGTTCTAAGGTAAGGTTTGTGGAAGATGATTGTCTGTTTCGAAGACTAAGTCGTATCAAATACCTGTCCTACACTGCATTGGATATTCGTAGACGACCACTGCCACTCTTTCTTAATGTGCTTCTTGTGCTCTTCAGCTTATTCAATAGTCGAACAACAGTCGATTGCGAACAGTTTATTCTTTTTGTTATGGAACGTGACGACAATCCTTCTTTCTCCAATGCAACGGCAACACCCTTCCTTTGTGTTGTCAGTTGAACGTATTTCAACATACTGCAACTCATAAGTCCAGATCGTAAATGAATGCGTCGAACGTTCAACTGGATTTTTTTATACAGTTAGAAGGATGATGTAATCTTACGTAATAACTTGTGTCATGTATCGATGCCAATTCGTGTTATATGATGCAAGAATCGTTAAATATTTCATTAATTACTTACAAATGCTAAAAATATTTGAATTTCGCGGATGATGCAATTATTTTTACCACCACTGTATATATATATATATATATATATATATATATATATATATATATATATATATATATATATATATATATATATATATATATATATATATATATATATATATATATATATATATATATATATATATATATATATATATATATATATATATATATATATATATATATATATATATCAAAAAACAATCAAAATAAATTGAAATTTTTAGCATGGCCCTAGTGTCCAACCAATGTTACTAAGTCCACTTTTTTTCATCGAAATGAAAAACTAATATTTATTCAAATTCACTCAGAACAAGATAAATAAAATGTGTACTCAGTTTTTTTAGCAGATATATTTGATGTTACGCTGTTGCGGATGACGATTCCAAATGATGAATTACGCAAATAAAAAAATACACATAACAAACTGCTTGTTTGCCAAAATTGGACTACGAGGAATGCAATGTTTTTACCTTTTTCGGCAATTTTGTAAATCACCACAAGGTAGCGTATTCGAGCTCTGGAGTTGCGAATAAGTACCCAGAAAAATGTTTTTTAATGAAATTATGCAGAATAAAATTATGTTTAAGATGAATTTTCCCCCCTCTTAAAGAATTACTCGTACGTTTCTCAACATCCCAAGTTTTTTGAAATTGTTCAAAATAGAGTGAAAAGGTGTTCAATTAAAAAAAATAAATAAATAACTTCGGAAGCAAATAAATAAATTTGGATTGACCGAGAACTTTTATTAAAAGGAAGTTTGATCGCATCTGATTATTCCTTCAAAGGATTTTTTTTTTTGGGGGGGGGGAGGGGAACACATTAGTAGGCACATTTTCTAGTCTCTATACCCTTCTTTCCTTTTTTAAAATTTATACCTTAATTATTTTATTTAGTTCAGATTTATTTTTGTTTTCGATATTTTTTTGAAAAAAATAAAACTTCTTTCATGTCTTCGTTCGTTATCCTTTACTTTTAAGGAAAGTTAGATTAAAAACCTGCCCTAAAAAAGTAATTACGACATCTTCTCATTAAATTTCAGTTTGGCACTGAAAATACCTGTGCTGAAAATACTATAATATAGTTTTAAGAATTGGTTACACTGAATTGGTGAAACTGATAGCCACCTGAAGAAAAACAAGGACACTCTTTTGCTCGAATTGAATTTTTCTGATTCCAGAAAAAGTTAGAAGTTACGAAGATACATACTGCCAGGGTTGTAGAATGGGATTCGTGAATGCAGACTGATTTTGGGGTAAAGAAGTCGGAGTCTGAATCAGGGATCGATCGAACTCACTTAAGTCGATGTCGGAGTCGGTCATTTTCTCTTTAAGTCCACAACTCTGCCAGGGATTCGAAGTCAGAGTCAGAGTTACGGAATCGGAGTATGACAGATTTGGAGATAAAGGAGTCGGAGTCGAAAGCCTTAAAATTCTTGGAATCGGAGCCGGAATCTCTTATTTTCCCTCCCACTCCGCAACAATGCCTGCTACCAGAACAACAGTCCAAATAACAGCAAAAAAAAACGTCATTAAAAAGTTTCATTTTTGTTAACAACAGATCGTTTTGCTTTTCAACATAATAAAATGTTTTTAATCTAATAAATGTGCTAAATTTTATGGGTAATGATTTCAAAGTTTAGTATAAAATAGTTTCGAGTACCGCTAAAAAGCCCATATCAACATTTCTAGCAGTATAAATGTAATCTTTTGAAATGAATCGAATATAATGGTACACTGCTGTATACAGAACTGTCATAGCAGCTGTCATCGGCACAGCCACACATTTCGTTTATCAGTTGAGACCTTTTGTAATTCATTTCAATTTCGTCAGTTGAAACTGGCATTTTGCTCATACATGGTATGACTAGCATATTTTTATTATTATTATTATTTTCTTTTTGTATTTTATGGGACAAAAAAGAAAGAATGAGTTCAAAATTTATAGCAGTAAGTTACCGCCCTGTTCAAAATGTCGATTTTCTTTTTTTTTTTTTTTTTTCAACTTCTCTCCTTTTTTAAAACATATAGCATGAGTTATTTGTTCATAAAAAATCTTAAATATCAACTGTAGATGACAGGTTAAATATTTTAATTTACATTAAAAAGTAATCTGAAAATAATTGAAACGAAAATGTTTCAGGTTTTTTTTCTTTCGGAAAAGTGATTTTTCTTAAATTTTGTCTGAATCCACTAGTTAAATTTCGAGTTGCATAGGATTCAAACTTTCGCGCATTCTGTTTTTATTTACTTTTGTTAGTCAAAGTTTTCTTTTCAATTTCATCTTATTTTTATTTATTATTATTATTATTATTATTATTATTATCATTACTATTCATTTTTTCAGGAAGTTAGTCTGAAAAAATGAAACTAATAGGAGCTAAATCACAGCCCAAAAAAAGCTTAGATTTTAGAAAAATAATATTCATATTTTACAGATGCAATAGATACCACATATTCAGAAACAAAATTGATAACACACAAACAATTTTCGATGTAGAAAAATTGTTTGATTTACAACATCGATTTTTCTGCTAAGAATTTGAAACTGTGTTTTATTTTCTCTTTTTCCCCTTCTTTTACGACAAAATGCTTTCATCTTCAGGAAAAACTTCAAAAACTTCTTTGGCGCTCCGACTTAAACGCCAAAAAATCTTATCTCATATTTTTTACTTTACTGAGACATTTCTTCAGAGCAGCACGTGTTAACAAGCCAGCTGTGATACGTGTTAACAAGGCAGAATTCATAAGAAATTGATAAACAGTACCTAACGTCTTGGATTTATCAGAACTCATCCATCATCAACTAAATCATCTCAATTAGCATTATCTTTCAATTGAACGTAACAAAGAAGCTGGTTTGGTTAAACAGCATATTTTTTTTAAAGATGCTGTCAGTAGTAAATAAGAAAATGAAAGTATGTTTTTAGCCTACTTTCCCAGTAAAAGTCAGAGAAAGAAGAAAAAAGCATGAAAGAAGGCTTAATGCATCTTAAAAATATCGCGAAAAACAAAAAAAAAGTCAAAAATAAATAGAATAATTAAATAAATATCGAAAATTTAGAAATTGGAAAGTAGGGTATTGAGATAGGGAAAAATGTCTGTCGGTCTGTCTGTCTGTCCCCCCCCCCCCCCCGAATAACTTTTGAATGAATAGTCCGATTCGAACAAACTTTTTTTTGTTCGAAAGATCTCGGCGAGTACACCTCATTCCCATATTTCACTTTGTGGTTTGAAATATTTTTTGTTCAATTTTGGACAGTTCAAAAAAAACTTAACGTTAGCGCCTACGGGGAAATTCAAGGCAATTCCGAACTGCGAGGCGAATTTGCTTCAAACAAACTTTGTAGTAGGACTTTTGATGAAAAACTTGTATATAAAACATCTTTTTGATTTGAACAATTTTCCGCTCAATTTTGAACAGTTCAAATCCCTTAACATTAGCGCCTACGGGGAAACTGAAAGTCAATGTAGATTCCGTACTTGAAGGCGGATTTACTTCAAACAAATTTTGTTGGAAACAGCTCTTGACGCCAAACTCCATACTCCGACTCCGAGAATTCAGGGGCACCTGACTCCGACTCGACTCCTGTGCCCGATAATTAATCGGACTCCGACTCCTCAAATTCGACTCTGACTTCGTAGCTTCGGCAAAAATTTATATACGGAGGACAGATGACTGACTCCGATTGTTGGATATTCGACTCTGACTCCTTTATCCCAAAATGAGATTGACTCCGACTCCGACTCCGCAGCTATGGTTTTAACTGTGAAATAATCACTGTTGATATGACTTGTTTTTATTTTCACGCTAAAGTTTTTATTTAGGCATTCAGTTTTCGGCGGATAAACTCGAAGTCATTCATGTTTCTACATCAAGATATACGCAGACGATTTTTTTTTCTTGACAATGACAATCATTTCTTTAAGTTGACATTTTATTGTTTTTATTTATTTTGGTAATTGCATTAATTTACTAAAAAAAATATTTTTGGCAACATTGGGAAAAAGAAACGATTTTTTTAATATGATGTATTTATTTTAATAAACTTATTAATTTTAATTATTATTTTTTCGTTTTGAAAGCTGTTAAAGAATTTTTTTAATGGAAAAAAGTGTATTAGCTGCTTTGTTTAAAAGGTGTTTTTTTTTTTTTTTTTTTTTTTAAGATGAGTGAGGAATATTTTATTCCTAGAAATCAGCTTAAAATATTTAAAAAATATTTTTGAAACAATTTGCTATTTTAGCTATTTTGAGAATATTGATCAGGTACTAGAAAGTAGTATGGGTATATGGGAAAGTAGGCTGGTTTAGTTCTAGACAGAACTTCTTGTTGAAAATAGCAAGAGCAATGCCGAATTACGCAACATATTTTATAAAAAGAAATCTGCGTTGGAATTATCTTTCGAGGGCTAAAAGAAAACTAAAGGTTAAATTTAACTTGGGTTTCAGAACAGTCTTCATAGTTTGAAAGAAAAATAACGTTCTTGTGTTCACTCTCGCGAGTTACTGGAAAAAGAACTCCCAGTTTTTCGGGAGAAATGTCACTTAAGTCCGAATCAAAGCTAAAACAGATATGGGGAAACTGCGGGATTTTCTAAGACATTTTCCTTCTTTCTTTCTTTTTTTTTTTTTTCTTTTTGAGAGGTTTTACTAGATGTCTGCCGTAAAATGGGGTGATTTGGAACACTTTTCAGCTGTAAACATGAAAAAGTAGTTTAAAAATTTTTGTAAGTTGTTGTTTTTCTTTTTTTTTTCTTTTGGCTATAAATGTCGGTCTTTTATCAATATCACCCCACATCTTACCGTCTTATATATATATATATATATATATATATATATATATATATATATATATATATATATATATATATATATATATATATATATATATATATATATAAAATTAAGCAAACAGAATTTCAAATATTAAACAAATAATAAATAATAAGTGATGATAAAAAGGAAAAATGCAAACAGCTATTAAGTAGGAATAGATAAAGAGTGAATCCAGAGCTCATCAGCCGTGGAGGATTCATTAATTATGGTCAGAAGACCAAAATTTTAACTATGAACTAGAAGAGAATGTTTAAGCTCCAGTACATGTAATATAGAGTAACAATGGGTAGAAGCACCACTTGCTGAGCTAAAAACAATAACTAGAGCTCAAACCTAAAACTAAAAGCAGGGGGTTTCGCCTCGACTAATTAGGAAAACAAGTTCCGATAATTAGCCTTCCACGGGACAGTACCTGCCTATAACAAAATTGTCTTACCTTGAAATCCACGTAAACAAAACCAAATCCATTGTTCAGCCTGATAAAAAAAAAACCATTCCATTTGTCAACAAAACATTAAAAACATAAAAACATATCCAGAAATCAGTCCATAGACATACCGAGTCGCCTGTTTCGCACGTGCAAAATTCATCCACCCCGATGATTCATAAAAAATGGTTTGTCACGGTTGTATCATACATTTACACATTTAAACAGTTTCAAAGGAAGCGAAATGCTCATCGAAGGCTATACTTAAGCAAATGTTTTCAACTAGATATTTAGGGAAGTTATTATTAAAAAGTAAGTTTTTGAGTACTGAAATTTCTTGCTTAAATGCAGAAATGGTATTGCAAATTCTTTTAATTCTGATAGAAACAAAAAACTCATTAAACTTTTTAGTTTGGGTACTAAATATCGGCCTAATTTTCGTATTAATTTCCTAAAAGCTTTTAATAAGCTTGCATTTGAACTTGAATATTTTTTAAGAAAAATCTCCTATTGTTTTAATGTTCCACTTAATGCATTTCTTGAATATAGACACCACTTTTTAATTGAACTGAAATCACGTTTACGTGATATTGTTAACACAGAATCTTCATACTTCCATCTCTCTGCTGATGAAAATAATGCTACCAATGATCTTAAAAAAGCCTTTGTATTTACAGTTGTTGATAATGCCAGTTCTAATTACTCTATCTGCTGCAAAAAATTATATGCTAATATTTTGAAAAATTAACTAGAAAAAAACCACCACTTATGTTTCCTCCAAACTTAATGAATCCTCCATCATCAAAAAATTTGCTGCTGCTTACAAACTTTTTAAATTGCCACGTCCTGATTCTGTTAACTTACCTTACTTATATGCAATTCCAAAATTTCATAAAACACCTGTTGGATTTCGCTTTATTTTCTCTGCCACCAACACCATTGGAAAAAATATGAGTGTAAAGCTTGAACAGTTTCTCAAAAAATTCTTGAACAACTTAAACTTCAACAAATGAATTGGTTCTGGATTGTTAATAATAGTGTTGAAGTGATCAATTTACTTAATATGCTTGATATAAATTACTTAGAAACTTTTGATATTGAAAACCTCTTCACCAATATCCCACTCATTGAACTTTTTTCCTTTGTTTCAGAACTTTTTAATTCAGTCAAGGATTCAATTGATTTTAATGAATTGTCTTTTCTTGGTCTTTTTAAATTTTGTATTTTCAATAATTTTTTCAAAAATGATAATTCATGTTTTCTACAAATTAATGGCATAGCAATGGGAGCTAATTTTAGATCTACATTAGCCAACCTTTTTCTTTTATATTATGAAAGAAAATATTTAATTGACAATCCTTCCTCTACACCTCTTTGTTGCAGATACATTGATGACCTTTTATGTATAAATTTTCCTAATTTTTCTGAACTTAGCAAAACTATTTATCATAGTTCATTAACGCTCAAAAAGACCAGTTCTAATCAAAATAGCTTTAATTTCCTGGATATCAACATACAAATTGACTCAAATTGTTCCACTACAATCTATGATAAAAGACGCGAATTCAATTTCACAGTTAACAGCTTACAAGATTTTTCTTCCTGCTTAAGTAAAAAGGTTTTTATTGGCATTATTGTTTCGCAAGCTATCAGAATTGAAAGAATTTGCAATACCATTTCTGCTTTTAAGCAAGAAATTTCAGTACTCAAAAACTTACTTTTTAATAATAACTTCCCTAAAAATCTAGTTGAAAACATTTGCTTAAGTATAGCCTTCGATGAGCATTTCGCTTCCTTAGAAACTGTTTAACTGTGTAAATGTATGATACAACCGTGACAAACCATTTTTTATGAATCACCGGGGTGGATGAATTTTGCACGTGCGAAACAGGCGACTCGGTATGTCTATGGACTGATTTCTGGATATGTTTTTATGTTTTTAATGTTTTGTTGACAAATGGAATGGTTTTTTTTTTATCAGGCTGAACAATGGATTTGGTTTTGTTTACGTGGATTTCAAGGTAAGACAATTTTGTTATAGGCAGGTACTGTCCCGTGGAAGGCTAATTATCGGAACTTGTTTTCCTAATTAGTCGAGGCAAAACCCCCTGCTTTTAGTTTTAGGTTTGAGCTCTAGTTATTGTTTTTAGCTCAGCAAGTGGTGCTTCTGCCCATTGTTACTCTATATTACATGTACTGGAGCTTAAACATTCTCTTCTAGTTCATAGTTAAAATTTTGGCCTTCTGACCATAATTAATGAATCCTCCAAGGCTGATGAGCTCTGGATTCACTCTTTATCTATTCCTACTTAATAGCTGTTTGCATTTTTCCTTTTTATCATCATTTATTATTTATAATTTGTTTAATATTTGAAATTCTGATTGCTTTGTTTTATATATCTGAAATAGAGGAAAAAATTAAATTTGTGGAAATTTTCGATTTTTTTAAGTACAATTTCGTCATCAAGAAATTCATAAACAGTCACTAAATTAGAGCAGATAGTTAGTTATAGATAATTTTTCAATCTGAATCATTTTTACTCTTATTTTTTCATTAAAAGAGCTAGAAGAGTGATTTAAAATCTGAAGTAAATTGGCAAAATTTCAATCTTTGTTAATATCTCAGATTCAAAAAAAGATCCGAATAAATTTGACTTTGCTCTTTCTCAATAGAGATTTGTTTAGAGAATGCGGAAATTTTTATTTTTTAAGGGTACGTTTGTAACTTATGAAGTAATTGAGTCACAAACTGGCAGCAATGAACTCTGAAAATTTACGCTTAGCGTAAGCATCAACTTCTAATTTCAATAACAAAGCAACAAACAGTTTTTAAACTTCCATACTTTGCATTCCCTCATAGATATGCATGGTTTACCTAAATAAAAATTTTCATTGAAATCTGTGACATATCAGCCACACACTGTAACAAATTTCGGAAACATTTCTGGATATATCGGAAACGTTTCCGAAATAGTAGGAATCCTTCATCCAATAGCGAACTTCTCATTATTCAGAAAGCTTTTTGTTATTTCAAGAAATCTAGAAGCGGAAGTGATGACGCAACGCTTCGAAACATATTTCATCCTTCCAACACGGGCGCCAATGAGTCGGAAATAACGAGAACTTATTTTTTTCTTATCTATGGTTGCTGCAGTCAGCAAGCAACTCTTTAGCATTAGATTGCTTGTTATTTCATGTCTAGAGAGTAGTAAAATGTGTCGAAACTAATTTTACGCCTTTGCATTTTGGACTGCCCTTGATTTTTTAGACGATGTACGCAGCTATTAAGTTAGTTAATAACCATTTGCTTCTTTACAATTTCCAGTGCTACTATAATTAGATATATATTGTGTATTCAAGCGTGAATAGTTTCAACACCCGTGTTTGTACTTAATGAAACGAAACCCTTTGGATTACTTATTCAGTTGTAATGGAGGTACTTAGATTTTCTTCTGCTCATGTTCACTTGTAAGTATTAATGAATATTTTAAAACATGTTGTTATATACATTTATATTTTTGTTGATTTGCATTTGATGAGGCTCCAATTGTAACTGTTTTTGGGTTCATCGAATTAATTTAAAGTTATCCTACATACCTATGTGCGCGGTGTACTATTTGTTGTAACCAACTGAAACTGATTAATTACGCAAAAGAAATAAGATTTATATTTGAAAAGCAATCACAGAAAAGCTATTTCGAAATACTTGGAAGTACATACATTTTGGTTCAAAAAAGAAAAAAAAAATCAATTGTTTAATTCATTAAAAATATGGTAATGCAAATGTTTTCTAGTATTGTAATATGCTTCACAAAAAATGTGCCAGTATTATTTATCTTTTTTTTATTATAATTATTCATTCATTTAAAAAATATTTATACCATTAGAAAATGACCCAGTTATCTATTAGTAAGCAACATAGTTATGCAATTAATTCATGTGCTTATTCATTTTGTTAAATTTGGTTGACAATAAAAAAAATCCCTTGACATTAGTTATTCGGTAAATAACATTTCCTTCGTGAATATACTAGTTTAATGTAGGACACTCAGGAGGAATGAGTCAGTGGCAAAAATGGAACAGCTGCATTTATGCCGAAATAAAAAGTTATATTATTTCATGTCATTGTTTTAAAAGTGATCATTTTTTAAATACTATGTTATTAATATACAATGTACATATGGGGAGAAGACGAGGGGCGTTCACCACGCAGACTGCCATTGACATTTTCAGGGATTGCTTTTTTTAAGGGGGGGGAGGTGGCGCTTTATAGCATTTTATGTGTGCAATAGTATAGTAAAGAATGATATTTTAGAAAAAATCACGGAAAAAGGATTCCGAAATTCTCGGAAACGTTTTTGAAAATTGTTTGGGGAATTCCGAAATACTCGGAAACGTTTTCGAAACTTTCATGAACCACAGCTGCACAGAATACTCAGAAACATTTCTGGAAATTACGGAGAGAGGATTCCGAAATACTCAGAAACGTTTCTGAAAATTACAGAAAGAGTATTCCAAAATACTCAGAAACGTTTCTGAAAATTACAGAAAGAGTATTCCAAAATACTCAGAAACATTTCTGGAAATTACAGAAAGAGTATTCCAAAATACTCAGAAACATTTCTGGAAATTACAGAAAGAGGATTCCGAAATACTCAGACACGTTTCTGGATATTACAGAAAGAGAATTCCGAAATACTCAGAAACGTTTTTGAAATTTTCATGAACCGCAGCTGCACGATATACTCAGAAACGTTTCCGGATTTTTTTTACAGTGCAGCTGATTTGCTCATTTCGCATGGAATGACCCACCTACGAGTGAGACTTAAAATAATGTATGTAATATACATTTAATACTTTACCTGCATTTGTGCTGTCTAAATGTAGAATATTTTACTTCAAGTTTTAATAATTAAATCTATATATATCTTGTTTTTTCGCGAAATTTTAAGCAAACGCAAAACATTTGGAACAGTTTGCATTTAGATAGATATAATGTTAGCTGAAATCTGTTTCACGCTGAAAGGGGTAAATCGGAAAACCTGTTAAAATCTTTGTACCGATTCAAATTTTAATCGAGTAAATAAAAAGTAAGTAATAATGGCGGAGAGGTTTAAAAAGGAACAGATAGTTACTTTTAAACAAAATATTAGTAATTTATACATTAAATATATGATTTGTCTAAATCTGGTACCCCCCCCCCCTCAGAACTCAATGAAGGTTAAAATGAATAGCAAGAACAATGTGTTTGAATTCAGAAATATAAAGATTTATCAAAAACTAGTTGCGTCGCCCGGCGTTGTACGGCCTATTCGAAAATAAAACCAATATCATGTGACGCGTGTTCAACAATCTGTTAAATAAAAGAAGAAAACACAGTGTAAAATTTCCCGTTTTAATAATGGTGACAGTTCCTAAAAATTCAGATAAAACTTAGACCTTAATCCCTAAAAGTACCCATTCGAATAAGAAAACTTCGTAAATAAAGTTTACACCCCCCTAAAACTCAAAATACCAGTATGAATAAGCATAAATAGATAAATGGATCATTTGAATAAAGAAACAGTCTCACAATAGCGTCAACAAACCCTATGATACACGAATATAAACAAAAGCACAGGGATTGGCAATATGGTTCGAAACAAAAGCTTTTGCGGGGTTTACCTCTAACCCCCTCCCGCCTAGTTCCACGCCTATAAACATATACGTATTCTCATTTATTTAGAGAAAGTGTTCCTGTGTGGTCGAATAAACCATCGCATTAACCTGCTGAAAGAATTAAAGCAACAAAAATATGCGAATAAATCCTAAATCCATGTGACGTAAAGAGAAGTTCTTAACATTTTTTGACGCAGTTTGAAAAATTCGTAAATTTAAATACGGAAAATTGTTGCCGTTACCGGGCCAGTGTCCAGTAAAAATTACATAACTTAGATTTCAAATAAGATAAGGTCTACATATACCAAATGTGAAGTTTTACAGATGATGAAAACGTAAGGTTATTTGACTTTTGCGAGCAGTCCTGTGAATTATCCCACTGTATTTCCAGATTTACAAAGTATAATTAATTAGAATGACTTAATTTCTTAAGTCCTAATGGTATTACCTTCCTAAAAGAAATTGGCAACGAAAAATGTCCAAACGGTCATTTATGGCGAATTTCTTCGCATAATTTTGAAGTTTCAATCCGTTTCACCATCTGTTCAGATTCACAGTATTTTACGGGACTTTGCATAAATATATTCATTAGCATAAACATGTACAACTAGTATAGATACACTGCCGTGTGCCGGTAAACGGCAGTATCCGCACAAATGAGATTTCGAGATATTTGAAGAACTGTGTGTTGAATTCAGTATTAATCGTAAAAAAATCTTGGAATTAGACAATTTTTTCACGCTCTTTTTTTTTAGCGGAAATCTAATAAGTAAATTTGTACAATAAAACTGACGTACAATAGAAGACAAAATAAAAAAAAAAATGAAAAACTTGCAGTTACAGCCCTTTACCTTCACACGGCAGTATAGTCATATTGGTTAAGCTGCATTAAAGGGGTATTCTAATCTAGAAATTCAAAAAAAAATCTTTTTTTTTTCTTTCATGTTCTCAAAATTTAAACCTTTAAGAATAAGTTTCTGAGAGGATTTTTGGAAACTCAAATTATTTTTGGAGTTAGAGTCAATTTTGTTAAAATAAACTCTTTTGCTGAAACGAGACTGCAAACTTGAAACGCGTTTTTCTCGAAACTAGTTTTTTCTATACGGCTCACAAGATATCTCAAGTTCTAATGCACCGATTTACTTGAAATTCGGTACAAACTTTCTTATTACTGCCAAATTTGTCGTAGTGGTTTTTGTATTTTTTGATTTTTATTATTTTTTTAAAAATACCAAAATTTAAAAAAGGAGCCAAAAATTGAACTTTTTTTCAAAACGATCCCATTTTTTGAAAAAAAAGTTATTTTCAAGTAGGCTACGTCCAGACAATTCTACATTCTTGTTTAATAAGAAGTAACCTTAACTATATGTTTCAGACCACCTGGAGGAGTGGAATCATGTCAACCAGGTGACACCTTTTTTTTAAGAGTCCCCACTTTGCCAGCCTCCACTAACTTCAATTTTGATTTTTTTTCAATTTTAATTTTTTTTTCAATTATTATGCATTTTTATACTTTTAAAATATCAATAAAAAACTGATATAAATTGATATTGAAAACAGCTAGTTTTTTTTATTAAGCCCGTAAAATCACCTTAAAATCAAGCCTCTAGACTGGAATACCCCCTTAAGTGTATTATTCAATGTATTCAATATAAAGAGCATTTACAGTACAATTTTAGTAAGTGTATTGAAAATAGTCTACTAAAAGCAAAAAAACCCTGATAGCACAACATATCACGGCAAAGTTACGAGGATGTCACTGCGAGTTACAAAAGTCAGTCATAAAGTTACCCAAATTGTGACGTCTCCCATAAGTCACGCTTCCACACATTTTGGACATGTTTCATGTAACTTCACTGCTATGTGGATCCAACAATTAATTTGTTCAACCGGTCACTTTGTGATGTTGTGAAGACGTCATTGCAACTTCACTTTGTGATATCACCGCGGACTGTCATTCGTAAGTTGCTGTAACCTACTTTAATGTGACGTTCTGTAACCATCACGCATCGGGACTGATTAGTGATCATCACGTGACTTTCACGTATCGATCACATTTAGTCACTCTGCGGTTCGGGAATGACCCTAAAAGTTCTGATCGCTTACTGAAACAGTTTAATGCAGGCATTCAATGCAGAAATATCAAAAAATTTTGTCGTGGAGTCTAATCTCAATGTATTGAAATTTTTATTGCTTTGACAAAAAGATCAGTCGTTCTTAACAATAATAAAGAAATTCTCATCAAGTTCCTCAATTTATGAATAAAACATTTGATCAACAATCAAATTATTTGTGGTTTTAACATGTGTAGGATGAATTATGAATAGTATTTCACAAACATTGACATGTTAATTCAACTTTTTATGCAATAAAGCAAAAAAAAA
Source organism: Uloborus diversus (assembly GCF_026930045.1). Taxonomy (NCBI): domain Eukaryota; kingdom Metazoa; phylum Arthropoda; class Arachnida; order Araneae; family Uloboridae; genus Uloborus; species Uloborus diversus. Next base: position 129,692,713 of record NC_072732.1, read on the forward strand.
AAAAAAATGAAATTATCCAAAGTATATAATGTAATAATGCGATTCACCTGTTATTTCTTTTTATATTAAGTTGAATGAAAGATTTTTCATTTCCCACGGCTTTTTAAATACACATTAAGTATTTCTATCTTTAGATTTTGGTTGAAATTTATTTTAAATCTTCAAAGCATGTCTATGAAAGTTTCATTTTCGACTTAAATCATAAGAGCAATAGTTTCTATTTAAAAGGAAAATCATAGAACAAAGGTAATTACTACAAAATGTCTTCCCATAAAAAATATTTCTCTACTTAATTTTTTTACTTGAAGATCAGTAAATAAGAAAATTAAAATTCGCTTATCGAGCTCTTCATCTTCATTATCCTTAGGGCACAGTTACGAAACTTAAGAAGTTTAAACTGGAAGCGATGAAATTGGATTTCAGAGAAAAGTCTCGATCTTGATTCATGGGAAAAATAGAATAAAGTAGAAGGTTAAACAAGCCCTTCGATATTCCTTATAAATATTTCATGATGAAATACTACTTTTTAATACCAATACTTAGTGCCAGAAGCAATAATAAAAGGCTGAATCCGAAAACACTCTTCTATGGACGAAAAAAAAGGCTCTGAGTTTAGAAATTCACTCAACTAATGTTTCGTAAAATATAAAGAGCAGTTTTATCTTACTTCTTTCCTATCAACAGATTGAAACTGTAATAGAGGAATGTAAAGAAACATTTACAAAAGTATTCAATTGAAAATATTTTATTTTTATAAACACTGATGGCTGAAATAAAAATATGCTTTTATTTTGTTATTTTTTGCTTTAGAAACATTTTATTACTTTGAGTCAATTAAATTACTTATGCTACTGTGAAAATCCGAAATCTGGTACATATCAGCATTTGCCAGTGAATATCAACTTTCACAAACCAAAGACATTGCTGAAACTTGGAATATTTCCCGGAACACCAGTGAAAATCTCAGCACTAACTAATTTTGGTGTTTCAGGGTAATATATACAGGTTGTCCCCATTTAACCTGCAAGACCTCAATTTCCGCAACCGTTAATCCTACAGATGACAATTGCAAAAATTGTCAAAATAAGGTGCTGGTTTTGAATATTTGATGCGAAAAAGAAAATTAGAGGAAAAATACGAAATATAACTTTTTTATGAACCCTAGGTTATATTATCAACCCACTTACTGGTATTTAGGCAAATGATCTCCATTGAAAAAGCAATCCAACACAAGCAATTTGAAACATTTGCGACTAGAAGAAAAGGAGATTTTCGATTGCAGAATTTTAAAAGACCATTCAGGTGAGATTGATCAGAAGATTGTCAAGTTATCGATGTAAAAAAAAAAATATTTTTTCAATTGCTATTGAAAAAAAAGCAAATATTGTGCTATGATACGCAAAAATACTACAAAAACTGTATTTGTTTTTTAAATGCATCATGTTTTTTATAGTTAAACTGTGAGTCAAACAAGTTGAGATTCATCAACTGTTTCCAATATCAGTTCTTCTCCGAACCTACAGTTCCATTAACATTATTGCGGATCTTTAATAATTTACAAAAATGTGTTTTAAATTTACAGAAAATGTGAAAAAATTGCACTTTTCGAAAATTTTATTGATTTGGCAAAACCAATGCTGATTCGTAAGCAGAAAAACTAATTATATTTCTCATATAGTAGTATCCGCTGACTTTTTTCTCCCATTACCGTTAAAAACAAGTCAAGAATCTGTTAATGTTATTGACACTTTCCGTGAAACTTTCACTCTTACATCCAAGCAAAAGTTAAAAAAATCACAAAGATACGGTGAAAATTCTTCATTTTTTCCAAGTATTCATGCTCGTTGTGGGATTCAACGGTGTCCGATGTCTTTGTTTTTGCTGTTTTTTTTTTTTTTTAAATCTTCAGCAATCGCAACTTTTACGTCCTGCAGCATTAAAAAACATTAAGGCATAAATGTTAAAAAAAAGCACAAAGAAACTGTAAAGTTCTCCATTTTTGCAAAATTTCTTGCTTGTTGCAAGATTGGAAAATATCACCCAATTTCAATTATTCATTTTGTTTTTTCAGTCTTTCCCAGTCGCAACTTTACCACGCTGTAGCGATTCGAAAATACAAATTCTGTTTTTTTTTCGCACCGACTTGATACACACATACACAAATATACAGGTAGTTATCAAAATAATGGAAACACTCTGTGACAAGTGTGTTAGGAATCAATACTCTGCCGTAAATGTTCCGTTGATAAAGGTGCTTTCTGACTCTAATGACTCACATTGGTGCATCCAGATGGTGATTGAGTTCCACGATCATTTTGCTGATATTGTTCGCTTTTTAGACATTACAATCCTCTTTAATACGGTCGGTTTCTTTTACTAAGCTTTTCTTTCCGTCCACTATTTTGCTTTGCCGAGCTTGTTCTTACCGTGCTTCGTGTATGCTGTCATGACTTTAGATACTGTACCTCTAGAAACACCAAAAAGTTGAGATGTTTCAGTTATACTTGCTTCAGCTAGATGCGCTCCAACAATTTAGCCTCTCAAAATTTGAAAGGTCCGATATTTCACGCGCTCGAAAAAAATCCACGACGTCCAGAACTTCAGTTAATCCGCCATACACTACCAGAGTATGTGCATTGCTATTTGTAAAAAAAAGAAAAAAAAATTGAATTTTGAAAACTTGAATTCAAATTATGTTTTTCGCAATCACGAGTGTGCGTGTAGGTGTGTGTATTTATGTGTGTGGGGGTATGTGTGTTTGTGTGCAGGAGGTATGTGTATGTGTGTGTAGGCATATGTGTTTGTGTCTGTGTGCAGGCATGAGTGCGATGAGTGTGTGAGTAGTTGTCTGTAGGTGTATGTGTAGGTATCTGTATGTATGCGTGTGTGTGTATGTAGGTGTGTATGTGTTTGTGTGTGTGTATGTGTTTGTGTTTGTGTGTAGGTGTATGTATTTGTGTGTGCGTGTGTGTGTAGTTGTGTATGTATTTGTGTGTGCGTGTGTGTGTAGTTGTGTATGTATTTGTGTGTGCGTGTGTGTGTAGTTGTGTATGTATGCGCGTGTGTGTAGGATATTGACGCAACCTGGAGACGATTTTCGTTATAGGAGCAGCATCGTGAGGAGCCGACGGTGATGCTGCAGAGGGTGCTGGTAGGAAAATAAAATCAGCGTATCATCAAAAACAGTCAAGGGTCATTCCATACAGATTTAACGGAAGAGTACGCTCGACCATTTTTAATTTTCTTGAAACTCATATCCCAAAAAGATGCATACAAATGACGTTTAAAACCACTTTTATTTTTTCTCTAACCATAACCCTTGATTTTTTTAGAGGACATCAAAAGTCATTTTCGTAGTCAAAAATGGGACTTTTAGACCTTTGCATTTTCTCCCAAATCTGATTGAATAACAATCATGGCAGAACATTTTACATTTTGATGTTAAAGTACATAAGGTAATAGTCTCATACACTGAGTTATGTAGCTGTAACTTAATAATAAAAATAATGGCAGCATGCCAAAGTTCAAGGTCAACTGCAAAATTTTTACTCATTTCAAAGGGTCATAACTCGCTTAGGGGATAAAAACACAAAGTGAAATATGGCAAAAACTAATCACTGGAGTCACGCTAATGAGAAAATATAGCTGTAATTGTGTGTTTCTTTACTCTTTATAAATTACAGCGCCTCAAAGATCAGAAAATTGAGAAAAATGACATTTTTAGACCCCTGTAAACCAAAAGGGGATGGAATTAAAAATAAAATTTCTTATCCAATTGAATATTCCATTCAAGTACTATACATGTGTTATATATTGTTTTGTGTATTTGGTTTGTAAAAACGATACAGATCTTTGAAATTGAGCAATTTTGCTAGTTAATTCACACACTAAAACAGAAATAAAAAGTGTGTAAACTTCATTGCACTTTCTTAAATTACCTATAGTGTGCTCTATGTATATTTTTTTTACTGGAAAAAGATATTTTATGTATAAAAATAATTATTTAAAATTGGTAACTTAAAAATATTTGGACATAAATGAGTAGTTCATACATGATTCACAGCTTAAGTAGTTAATTTATAGACTATCTACACACACAAATTTTCAATACATACAAACATATGCTCTGCGCATTAACTTATGTAACTTGCATAAACACGTGCAAAAGCATTATCTACATAGTTGAAAGGAAAATAAAGGTGCGTTTTTCATTTCTGGCTTCAGTATAGTTTTAAGAAAATGAACTCAGTACTAAAGTTCTGGTGGTGACACAGCATGTGGCGTACTGAAATACTTTACTCAAATACACAACAAAAATAGAAAGAACGTTCTTAATTTATGTAATCACGAAACGGATGTCAACTTGAGAGCTGAATAGCATTTCTATACAATATCACACGGTAAGTACGTTGTAACAGAATCAGAAGAACCGTAAAAAGAATTGATACTACTAAGACTAGCTGGCAAAGAACTACTAGAAGTCACATTTTATTTCCTACAGAAATGTATACCTTCTGCATTTTCGCTACTAAACATTGCATAGGGTAAGGTGGGGCATTTGTAACTGAAAAATCCATTGTTGATCTTTGATTATTTTTAACTGGAAAACTATTTACAGCAAAGTATTAAAATAAAAACTGTCAGGTGATGTACATATTTATGTACATAATATGCTATTTCTTGATGCATTTTTGAATTATGGTTAAAAATGTGTTACTTTTTTAAAAAGGATCTAAAAAGTCACATTTGCCCCGGGACTGGGGCATTAATGATTTTTTGAGGGGCATTTGTGATGACTGCCAATTATAGATACTTATTTTAGTGATTTATCATACAGGGTAATTGTGATGAAAAATTTACATTCTGAGCTGCAAGTAGCTACATTCTTAGTTTTAATATGACAATAGGTTCTTGAGAAATTAAATTTTATTATGACTCACAAATTAGAACGTTTTTCAAAATAAAAAATGATACATGAAAAAGATGTTATAACCTACAATTTATAAAGGAAACAGTGCAAAAATGTCATTTTTGAATTTGTTAAGGTTTTTGTACATTAAAGAAATCATTGCATACGTTTTTGAGTTCAGCGTGAATGGTCCAATTCCTATAATATTTAGTGGACCAGCAAATATAAATGGCTTATTAATTTCTGAGATATCATCTCTTCTTGGCCATTGGAAAGTTTGGTTTTCAGCCTTCTGAAGAAACCTAAACATATATCCAGTTCCAGTTTTATTCTCTGACAAAACTCTCCCAATATAATAACACTTTTCAAAACATAGAGCATAATATTTCTCTAACTCGATTTGATACTGAACTTTATTCAGTTGTTGTTTGAGTCCATCTAAAGTTCATTCTTTTAAATCACCTAGTAAATTTAGTTGAGTTCCATGAATTTCGCCATCATCTTTGTCAACAGAACTATTTTCATTTTGACTCTTTATCTCAGAGTAAGTTACAAGTTTCCCTATTTCTTCATATTCTTCTAGTTCATCAATAATAAAGTCACTCACAGATATATCGCCATCACTGTCCTTGTTCAACTCTCTGTTAAGTTCTTCTTCCGAATCTCCGTCTACTTCGTCACTATCAGAATCAACTTGATACACTTTAAGCTTTTTTTTTTTCTGTATGTGTAAATTCTAATAACTTAATAAATTAAAGATACTTTAGAGTAACAACAGTAATAAATTTTAAACTTTAAAACTTACAAGATAGGTAGTATCTAGATAATGTTTAAGATCATGGCTAAACTCAAAACAAAAACATGGCTAAATGCAAAATAAAGTTTTATCTGGGAAAGAAAGAAACTCATTTTAAACAAACTAAAGACAAACAAAATCTATCAGATGAACACACATTAAAACAAACACCATACATAACTAACCCTATTTTACTTTTTACTATATATTTACTATTTTATTAACTGTTTTAGTACTTATTATACACTATATTTAGAGTCTTATGAATTTAATAAATAAAAGATGATACTTTATAATAACAGCAATACATTTGAAACTTACAAACCAAAGATCTAAGTGATGTTTAAAAACATGCTTTAAAAGAACACCAACTGGTAACCATATTAGAATCACTTTTGCCCCACACTTGTCATCACTATTGCCCCACCCCAATTTTTAAAGGGGCATAAGTGATGTCGCTTAAAATAGCTGTTATATGTGTTATAAAATTTATATTATTATAAATTTATAATGTAAAACTTCATTTAAAATAGCACAGTACAAAAATTATATTTTTAGAACAAAAATTAAAAATTTAGTGAAAACATTTGTAGATTATCAACAAACCTGAAATCCATGTTCAAAAGTAATGTAATAGGTAAACTCCATCCATCAAAAAATATAATGTAAATGCATCTCAAATACTTTTGAGTTATATAAGACACTTTAAGGTATAAGACTGAGGTAATTTCATACAGTAAATAATAATATCACCGGAGTAATAAACCCTGGTCACATTTGCCCCAAATCACAATTGCCCCACCTTACCCTATATCCTTGTGAGTATTCAGTATATTAAACTAGCTGAAAAAATGCTGCAAGAAAGGTTTGACTCTGCAAATAAAATTCCTAATACAACATTTAATCACTGCTTTATGCCACCGTATTTAAATATTATCACTGTAAAATTATTGTCCCCTAGCAATAGGTATAAAGAATAGTGTGTTACTAAAAAGACTAGTAAAAGAAATGGCAAAAAAGTTGTTACATAGCTTGCGTTGATCACTAAATTTAGAACCACTGTTATTGTCTTGCTCCTAGTACATTTTCAAAGTATCAAATTATGAATGTGCCTTGGTAAAGCATTTCAAAACGCCATATACTTGAGTCACCATTACAACTATAGGACTACTAAGTGAGTTCATTTTTTCAAAACTACACTCGAACAAAAGAGATAAAAAAATGCACTTTTTAATATTTAAATTTTGTATATATAATGTTTTTGCATATGTTTAAGGCAATTTAGAGATGTTAATGTACAGAGCATATGTTTGTGTGTATTGAAAATTTGTGTGTGTAGATAGTCTACAAATTAAGTCAATGAAGTATGAACTACTCATTCATGTCCAAATATTTCTAAGTTATCAAATTAAAATAGTTTTTCTTTTATACTTAAAATATGTTTTTTCAGTATAATATATTATATAGGCGATTTAAGAAAGTGCAATGAAGTTTTCACACTTTTTACTTCTGTTTTAGTGCGTAAATAGACTAGCAAAATTACTCAATTTCAAAGACCTGCATCTTTTTTACAAACCAAATACACAAAACAATATATATAATATGTATAGTACTTAAATGGAATATTCAATTGACCAAAAATTTTTATTTTTAATTCCATCCCCTTTTGGTTTACAGGGGTCTAAAAATGTCATTTTTCTCAATTTTCTGATCTTTGAGGCGCTGTAATTTATAAAGAGTAAACAAACACACAATTACAGCTATATTTTCTCCAGTGATTGGTTTTTGCCATATTTCACTTTGTGTTTTCATCCCCAAAGCGAGTTATGACCCTTTGAAATGAGGAAAAATTTTGCATTTGACCTTGAACTTTGGCCTGCTGCTATTATTTTAATTATTAAGTTACAGCTACATAACTCAGTGTGTGAGACTATTATCTTATGTACTTTAACATTAAAATGTAAAATGTTCTGCCATGATTGTTATTCAATTAGATTTGGGACAAAATGCAAAGGTCTAAAAGTCCCATTTTTGACTACGAAGATGACTTTTGATGACCTCTAAAAAAATCAAGGGTTGAGGTTAGAGAAAAAATAAAAGTGGTTTTAAACATTTATATGCATCTTTTTGGGATATGAGTTTCAAAAAAATTAAAAATGTTCGAGCGCACTCATCCGTTGAATCTGTATGGAATGACCCTCAAGTGAGAACAATAAGCAATCGTGATTGCTCAAAAAAAAAAAAAAAAACAGATATCTAGTTTTATTCTGTATTACGTACGAAGCACATTCAAAAATGTCCCTTATATTCACAGGTGTTTCCATTATTTTGATAACTACCTGTATACAGTGTGTGTGTGGGTGTGAGCATAATGTTGTCTGATTCATGCGGACTACTGATTCAAAATCCTGAAGGTATGCCTTTGATAAACTAAGCCTTCATATGATATGGGCCACATCTTTTAATAGTATACTGTGTACATCAGAACCCTTCTAGCGACTAATTCAACAATGTATTAAATCGGCGGTGCATCTTGATGTGAATAACTCACTTCGTCTTTAATGCACATTAAGCAGCGAATTCTAAGGAGCCCTTGAAAGCTAAGTGCACAGCGCAGGTTACTATGAATATGAGCTCTAAGTACCTACTGATGTTAATGTGCGATTACTTGCTAAAATCCAAGAGAGAATGTGAAATCGTATAAATTGTGTGTGCATTACTGTGCAAAATAATATTGCAGACTCCTAAACTCTTGCAAATCTTGTGTTAAACATTCATTTAGTTTCTGAAATGTATGCAAGGCACTATTCAGACTCATAATCTAATAGCGACGTATTTCATCCCCAAAAGCTTTGGATATTGACAAAAAAACTTGGTTTTCCGTGCATTTGATAGTAAAGTTTACAAAGTTAAAAGATTGGTTTTGAAGGCGATCCTTGTTACTTTAAAATTAAGTCAAAAACATTTTCAAACAAAAATATTATGCTTTTTTTTCACTTCCTTTTACAAAAAAGGAAACATTGTATTCGTGAAAAGAATTTCACTAAAAAATTGACTTTAATTTCCATTTTGCTCACCCCCGAATGAATGTTGAGGTTTTTTTTTTCGACTCCACCACACGTGGATAAGTGCCTAAGAACGAAAACGGTATGCCCTAGAAAGTTGAAATTTGGTACGTAGACTCATAGTGGGGTCTAGTTGTGCACCTCCCCTTTTGGTTGCATTCGGGTGTTTCTGAGAAAGTCTTTCCCCCCTTTTTTGGGGGAAATGATTGTTAGTTTTGATGCAAACTCAAGTGGTGTTACAATTTGGTGGACACTTGGTGATATATCGCCAATCTTTTGGTCGCCAAGTTTTTCGCCAACTTGGCGACAAATTTGGCGATTTTTTTTTTTAAAAATCTGGTTTGTAATTGGCCACTGTTGGTGACATTTAGAGAGTAAACTATTGAATCACATTAAAATTACCAATAATGGGAAAATGACATTAAATTGGAGTAAAAGGAAGTCATGTGAGGCACACATCAGCTTGTTTAAGCCTAATTGATAAATCTGTTTTTTCGGAAAATTCGCACTCTACTAAAATCCGTATATAAGTGGTATATCCGTAACTCAGAGCTAAACTAACGTAAGTCGAAGAAAAGAAATTTTCGGTTATTATGGCTTTGTAGTAGAATCTTATTTAGTATTGAGTCATCACAACGTAATTCTATAAAAGAAATTCCTTTATAGTTATTTACCAGAATAAAAGAGCGCGAGCCTCATTCTTTGTATGCATCTGACGAAAGTAGTTTAGTTCTCCTGCAAGTAGCAATAATGTTACTTACGTTAACCTGCTTCTTCGGTGAAAATATTACTGTTGATACTTATGCCACTCGGGAACCCGAGTCCGATTAGCCATGCTACTCGATTTTAAGGCAGAGGGGTTACGGCTTCCGTTTTAATCGTGCGCCTATTTCTAGGTGGAAGTCCGATTTGCCTCAGACAACACAATAGATGGCAGCACCATCTATGGACAGTTCGATAATTTAGAACCAGACCAGAACCGAATAACTTTCTGGTGTAGCACCCCCAGAGGTACCGTTTCACTTGGAGGACATTGTGACTACGAGCGTATTTAACGTCGCCCAGTAACCATTAATGACGACTGTGGATCTTCGACCAGCCAGGATCGAACCAGAGACCCTCCGGTCACAAGTCCGATGCCTAAACGATCAGGCCACCGCGGCCTAAAAATATTACTAAATACTAAATGCAGCTTGTTTTAGTAATAAAACTTGAACAAAAATTTATAGAATGCAAAAGAGAGAGAAACTTTTAATATTTCCTCAAGTTGTCTGCATTTTGTGCAAACACCCACGAAATTTTCGACCATCACTAAAAAATTACCTAATGAGCTTAAGAGTTTTTTTTTTTTTTTTCAAAAATAGATAATGCCGTCCGCAAATAGCACTTGTCTCTCGTTACTTTGAGTTGTCTTTAAGTTTGCCCAATACCTCACAAGGCCTTTATAGTTTCGCTGATCTTTCTTCTATAAATCACAGTTGGAGCTTCATGATAAGGCGGTTGCAACTATCGTGGAAAGCTGTCGATTTTGCGATACAGTTGGAAGTAATTTGTCGCGAAATTTCGCAGAACATCTCCAGGAACTTAATCACTCATCTGACGCTGGATGACAGCTTGCACCCATACCAAAGATGGCACAACAACGCACTCTTTGCAATTTGTAACGATCAAATTCTGTAATAAATTATTCAATTGTTCTGAAATTGTGTTTTTTTTCCTGAACCATTTCTTTTCCTGTATATCTTCTTGATACTCAGCATGTTTTATTGAAATTGGACCCACTTTCTTGTAGTGCCGATTTTTTTCGTTTTTTTTATAATGTAATTTACAAAACGGAATGCCACTTTGTTCATATATTGCATTCCTCATTTCATTTTTTCTGTTACAAACGATAGGAAATTAGAAAATCCAATAGAAAACAAATTTTACGAATAAAACAAAGTTTTATTTTCGGAAAGAAATTGTTAACGTCATGGCAATAAATAGGATATTATCTGAAATCTGGTATTTGATCTGAAACAAAAGTAATCTTTCATATCACTTCATCAAATTTTGAAATTCATTGTATCAGTTGGAAAACTATTTAGATGTCAGTAGTACTTTTAAGTCTAAACACACACAAGCCTCTTGAATAACGGTACTTAATCTCTTATAAAAGCTAAATACTCTTTAACCTTTTGTAAACTATGCCACAAAAAATATCAATCTAATTACAATCGCTGTTTGAAGTTAATTTGCTTCATTTGACGCTTGGAAAAGAATGACTTAGTGGAAAACAGATTACGCCTCAGAAATCTCTTAGTTAAAAAAGAAGTACATCGTTCTCCGAAATGCTGGAGCGACGAAAAATTCTTTACTATAAACGGGTTAAAAGTTTTATAAACTATTTAACTGAGAGCGTTTTATTAAAAAGAATACGAAACGGATAATTACTGTAGTACAGAGGAAGAATGGGTCAGTGAGACACGAAATTTCAATTACATTTTTATTATTATTAAAAACCACAGAAATTAATTTCCTTAAAATGGTACAATATTTGTCATTTCAATTGCTATTATAAAAGTGGATATAAAAATAACTACGAATTCACACTAACAAAAAAATAAATAAAAACGAAATGTAATTTTGTTTCACTGTTCCCCCCAGTAAGTGGAAATAGTGAGTCACATATTTTGTGAATTAGCAAACTTTGAAAGAATCTAAATTTACCTGGGATAAATGATTACTGTTGCCGTGCAGTTTTGGTATAAGCTAAGGTAGATTTTCTATCATCAAAAACAACCCTGTTGTAAAAATTTCCCCGCCAAGAAAACCTTTAACTTTTCCGCACAAAAAAGAAAACCTGCATCTTAAACCCAAAAACCCTCAGCCATAAAAAGTTATGATATCTAATTTGCACGCCAAGTATCTGCCAAACTATCATCCTCCCTCTTCTCCTTTTTATCACAGCTACTTCCATTAGAACCTCCTCTCCCCTTCAACTCCTCAGAAATATGGATAGATCTTTTAAATTGTTTATCTTGTTTGGCGGGAAGCTTTTTGCTCTCCAAGCAACCACTTACTTCACTTAGAAAAGCTTCCCGCCAAACAAGATAAACAATATTAGCAAGGGTTAACACTGTTTGGGGCACCTAGTTTTGAAAATCCCCTGTAATAATTACTTATTACCTATACTTTTTTCTAATTTTGGGAGGATCCCGGGGTTCCTGGACTCCTTATGTATATGCCCTTGTACTTAACCGATCTTTAACTGTTATTAACGATCCTTTTAAAGTATTGATTATCTTTGCAAACACAGGTCATCCACATTTTATTGTTATACCTATGTTTAAGCAACAACTTCTTTGTATAACACATTTTTAGGTTTTTTTTTTTTTTTTTTTTTTTTTTCTGGTGATAAAATTATTAAGCTGCTTGATGAACAGACTTTGGAGCAAGCTACATAAAATTGGCCGTGTGAAAAAAAAAAGTCTTCTTTAAATTGATCCCTGCTACTTTTAATGTCTGTCCTTGCGACTTATTAACGGTTATTGTAAAGCAAACTTTTACAGGAAACTGCACTCTTCTAAATTCAAAAGGATAATCCGCCTATGATGATGTTCTTAAAAACTTCGTTTCTAGTTTTGAAAAAATGAAAGCAAAAGACAGAAACATTATTATTTGACTTGAGAAAAGCCTCGAAGAATCACGTGCGAAATAAAAACAATATCAAACTTAAAATTCGCTATCGACCAAAGGTTGAGATGACGTACTGAATAATAATTTGAATTTAGAAAAGCCTCTTAAAATAAGGGATTTAAATTTCAATGACAGGTCTTAATTTCATAGAAATTAACGGGTTTTAATTAATTTCTCCCGAACTAATGGGTATTTCGAAAAATCCTTTCTTAGTGGATACTTTCGTAATCATGTGGATATGCCTGCCAAATTTCAAGTCTGAGGCTTCAGCCATATTGACTGTGCGTTGATATATATATATATATATATATATATATATATATATATATATATATATATATATATATATATATATATATATATATATATATATATATATATATATATATATATGTATATGTATATGTATATATGTATATTAAAGTATGTATTTAAAAGTAACTTTTAAATCGTTTTTGTTGACATGGGAAAACGCAAAAAGAAATGAAAATTGCTAAACGAAGAATTACAAGCATAGCATGTACCTTGGCTGTGAAATGCCTTTTTTCTTTTTCTTTTTTTCCCCTTTTCTTTCTTTTTTTTTTTTTTTTTCGATATCATAAAAACTCTTGAACCTGTAACGTATTATGGTGCAAACCGCAAATTCATACGACAGTTTGTTGGTTTTCTATAAATTTTTTAAATGTGTCAAGGACTTTTCGGACACCCTGTATTTTAAGTCGCTATGTGAACCTGAATAGAATTAAAACATTTTTTCAGCACAAATTTAATGTTCACTGTTAGAACAGAAAATATCATACTTTTCATTCACGGCTTTTACAAGATGAATCCCATAGGTCAAACCAAGGGATTTGTTTCAACTATTAAAATTTTAATCAAATTTAACCTAAGTTCAAGAAAATTGCCGTTCGCGAGATTATTCTGAAGCATGACCAAGGGGTGTTCGTGATCCGAAATTTTCGAAAATCTTGTGTAACGTTTCCGAATATTTAGGGCTGACAACATGTTCTGAACCTGAAAAGTAATTAAAAAAAAAACTTTTAAAATGTTTATTTCTACGAATTTTTATGCAAATTTGAATTTTTTTTTTAAGTGAAGAGAGGGGGGGGGAGTGTGTCTAGCATCCTCATAGTTTCCAAAATTTCAGACTGTTTTCAGAAAATATTACTTGAGTCCACTATCACCCCTGACAATGACCCCCCCCCCTCTAAAATTAAATCCTGTATCCGCCCCTGTATAAAAGATGAAATACATTTCAGCAAAAGTAAAAAAAACATTGTTACGCCATACATTTCAACAGATGCGCAATCATAAATGATATTAGCTTTAAATGTTCTGAGAATCAAGATCAAATGAAATATTAATCATTATATGGTTCGAAAAGTGTTGGCTCAACAGTAGCTATAAAAGCATAGAGTTGCATAATTTTTTTTCTACTACGTAATTGATAAAAAGTAGTCGGGCACAGGAATTAGGCTATTATTTTGAAGTGAAATGCTGAAGATGTGGACACTACTTTTTTCCGCAGGTAAATTTTAATATTTCATCACTTTAAGCAACTAATTTTTTTATTTTTTATAGTATTCCTTGTATAAATTATTGACTTTTTCAGCCACTTAACTTGAAACACTATTCAGACGTTATTTTCTCATTTTTTAATGTTAACTGTAGCATTACTATTTTTGCGAGATAAAATCGCTTTGAATGAACGAAGATCTTAAGTTTTGTGGTATCTGCGTAACACATCAAAATAAATTTTTCAGATGTTATTTTTTTAAATCCATTTTATGTTTTGTCGTTATATATATTTACTGAAAATTAATCGCAAGCATATATTGAAAAAATAGATGATTGAAAAATTAGAACTTGATATCGTAAAGGCATTAAAATTTTGAGAAATTAATGATATAATATACTTTAATAGTTTTTCTAACTGAGTAGCGAATACATGCGATGACATAAGGGAAAAAATGTTGATACTACATAAAATTAAATACGTTGCATTTTTGCGATGTAAAGGTAATGATTTTATATTATTTCTAGAAGCAATACAAGAAAAAGAACCTTCGCAAACAAGTACCGAGTAACTCAGTTACAGCTAACAGAGGCTGCAGTTTTGCCTCAGTTTCGGCTCATTAGTCTGGTATAGCCATAACCTAACTACAAGCAAGGAATCTCCTTCAGAAGCTGAACATGGTTTCAGTGGCAAATAAACATATTTCAGCTCACCAGTAAGAGGTTCGCAAGCCTGGTATGACTCCACATCTAATGGCGAATCTGAAGTCTCTGAATGTTAAAAAAAGCCCTCATTGATTTTTTTTTTTTTTAAATTTGACAACGAAAAGTTCTAAATAGAGTGATTTTTATTTCATAAAATTCGAACAAATAATGTTTGAAATACTGATGAAACGTTACATTATTTTTTCCTTCTCTGGTTTTTATGATTTAGTTCTTCATGTATAGCACAGATCGAACAAGCCCCAAAATTTCTTTTCTCAGCTCTACTATATGTTAATTAGTGGCTCCTGAAGTTGTGAAAATGATGTTGCTTATATTTCATGACTTTTAAGTCCCTTCAATTCTAACACGTGTTGATGCCATTAAGATCCTGATTGTTCCAACTATGTAACACACAGTAAGCTTCCATAAGAACTTTTTTACTTTGCTAACTGTAAGTAGTTTAAAGAAAAGAATACAGTAACTCAGCATAAGTTCAAATTTATTATTCAGAGATGTGTCCGGGGGTGACAACTTCAAGGGTGGGGAGAGTAACGGTGCCTGAGCAACCCCTACAAAATCTGTGGGTGCGCTGGGCGCTCCCATCCCAAGAAAACTTAAGTAGAGATACAAGGATATAAAAGGTCGGCATATATATATAAGTGTACGATGCCAGTAAAAAGCTTAAAAATACTCGTGAAACTCAGCTTTTACTCTAAAAAAAAGAAGTTACTCTTTAAATAGTATTTAACGAGCAAAAACTTGTTATGAATCTGGAAAAAACGAGCTGATGTGTGCCTCACATGACTTTCTTTTACTCCAATTTAATGTCATTTTCCCATTATTGGCAATTTTAATGTGATTCAATAGTTTACTCTCTAAATATCACCAACAGTGACGAAATTGAAACCAGATTTTAAAAAAAGGCCAAATTTGTCGTTAAGTTGGCTACAAAAATTGGTGACCAAAAGACTGGCGATATATCGCCAAGTGTCCGCCAAATTGTAACATCACTTGAGTTTACATTGAAATTAACAATGATTCCCCCCGCCCAAAAAAGGGCAAAAGACCCCCTTAAAAACACCCGAATGCAACCAAAAGGGGAGGTGCACAACTAGATTCCACTAGGAGTCTACGTACCCAATTTCAACTTTCTAGGACTTACCGTTCTTGAGTTATGCGATGTTGTAACATACGCACATACGCACATACAGACGCCATGAGAAAACTCGTTGTAACTAACTCGGGAATCGTCAAAATGGATTTTTCACGTGTGTATACGTTCTTAGGCACTTTTAAACATGTTGTCGAGTCGAAAAAAAAACTTAACATTCATTCGGGGTTGAGCAAAATGGAAATTAAGGTTGATTTTTAAGTGAAATTTTTTTCGCGAATACAATACTTCCTTTTTTGTAAAAGGAAGTAAAAACTATAAACTGCACTAGATTCAGGTATAAAATATCCCAAAAATTTCAGAAGACTCGGAAGTTTACTTGAAAACCGGAAGTATCCAACCCCTGTAAAGAGGAAAATTCTGAATTTATACTACAATAAATTGATGTGTATCATCAATTATTTTCTGTCGAAATAATACCTTACAAACATTTTTATGAGACTTTTTTTGAGGGGGCCTCTCTAATTTTGGACTTTGAACTTGATCACAAACTGTCGATGGATTCAAAACCTGTCGCTAATGCGTTATGCAGTCTGAACTTAGAAACAGCAACACCCAGTGTTAAAAACATCAGTTTTACAAAAAGTGGTCCTGCAGTTTCATAGTTATTTTCTTGCTTTATCTAACTTTTACATCCAAGCTAAGAAAATTTTTTAAACATTTTAAAAGATTACTGTATCCTGCTATATTAAGAATGCACATATAATTTTACTTTTTAAACGGTTTACTCCCCGTTTCGCAGGCACACACACATTTAAAATTTCCTCTCACCTCTAAATATATTAAAAGGTAAGACTGAAACTGAAAAACAGGGAAGAAGGAAATTTCGTGTCGTTGAAAAGTAGAGGACACCATTTTAAACTATACTTGAATTACAAGATACATATTGTTGTTTAAGATTCAAGTAAAAATATCGATTGTTGAAAAAACAAAAATTATTATGGATATTTGGTAAGGATGCTAGGGCGCTACATTACATTGGTACTGTTATTCTTCTGAAAAGTTTAATCTTTCGTGAGCAGTTTTCAATCCTAAATTTAATTTGGTCAAAATCTGATTTTCGTTGCTTCTCCAAAAGGTACAGATATTATCTGCCAGTTTGGGACTACTGTACAGAGTAGAATTATCTCGGAACCTGCAAGGTAATTCTGCCCCGTATCATAGAGCCTTCCTCAAGCGTCAAGTTTTTATATAAACTAACTTTTAGTTATATTCTTTTTTGCAAACTACGTAAATTTCTCGCAGATTCGAAGAACCCCTGGAAATAATTCGGACGTTAATAGCACTGAAATACAAAACCTGTTGGGAAAATAAGCACAGAAGCTCTCAATAATAAGCCATCATCGCTTTTCCAACTTCAGAATTACTAATTCATAATTGGTGGGGCATTAGTTGAATTAAGAACATAGCCCAAAGCTCATTCGGTCTGTGTCCGGCAGATGTGAAGTTCTCGTTAAAATTAGAGGAGGAACAACTAAAGTTTCAACTTTCAAATACCAGATGTTTTCGTTAATTAAGATGAAACAAAATAGCTATTCTATATGTAGGGCTTAAATGGTGTGTAATTCGATGAAATAGCTCCATCAACGGTAATGCTTACGAAGTGAAGACAGCTTCGGAATTAGGATTTTATTATTAATATTTTTCAACTCTGTCTGTTTTTTGCGAAATATCAGTTAAGATGTAAGAATACATTGTTATTGCTATTAAATACTGCGTAACTGTTGAAAACTGTTTTCTTTTATTTTTTCTATCCCACAGACAAAATTTTGAGACAGCAGTAAATGTGAAAAAAAGTTTGGACAACATCTAAAGACAACTTGAAAATGAAATCGATATTCTAGCTAAAGCAGCTTTTACCGATGCTCGAAAAACATCGACCTTAAAACACGGACGAAATCGTAGATCTTTCGAAAATCTTTGCCGAGATCTTTCCAACATCCACCCCCCCCCCTCCCCCCGAATGAAACTATTCCCTCAAAATCTATTGGGAAAGGGGAAGGACAGATAGTCCAACAGATAAACATTTCTCCATCTCATAAAGCTACTGTCATTCTTTACTTTCAATATTTATTAATTAAATGAATTTCTTTTTAAATGCTTTCTTATTATTTTAACAATATTTTTTGGACACTTAAAGCACTTCTTTCGTGATTTTTTTTTCTCAATTTTGTTTTAAGAATAGGTTGAAAATTGATTTCATAAAAGTCAGAACTCAAAATTTATGTTAAAAATGTTTTAATTTTTGCACAGACAACAATTTGAAAATGATTGCATTTGAATAGTTTTGTTAGAATCATAAATAGTTTTTCCAGTATCCCTTTCAGTTAATAATCTTTCCACATTTATCAATAAATTTTCATAGCAAGAGGTAAATTTTTCTTAAGGATTTCTGTATAGAACATTCGGGAAACACAAAATTTACCAAAACGAATTTAGTTTTAAGTTTAACAAGACTCTTTTAAAAAAAACTGCATCTCTACATCTGGTAAATAGACTTTCCTTTGAAATCACTGTACACAGTTTTATCAGCAAACACTTCATCATTACTTTTGAAAGTCAAAATCTGTTATTTGGACATGTTATTATTTAAGCAATTCTTCCTTGCTAATCTCAAGTTCCTTTTCAGTTTTGCTCTCAGGCGCCATAGGGGACGAAGCCGTGGATGAACTGGAAGAAATTAAAATAATTCGTGTGAGTCCCAAAGCAGTTGATACCTCGTATGGATGTAAGAGCAAATAGTTTTACAATACTTATACAACACTTTTGCAATAATTTTATTTACTTTAGGCTCTTTTTTTCTCATAGCAGTGTTTTTACAACACATTAAGCATTCTGTCACGTTATTGTTATTATTAATATTATATTATTCTTTTTGTCGATTTTCACGAGAAAATAAGCTAAAAGGAGCTTGGTTTTTACGAAAGGAAAATCAATACAGTCAGTTCTGTTTTCTAAAATACTCATAACCACCTGGCAGGGACTTTTCTCCACCAGTGATTCATAAAAACTCTGCTCTCACACTGAAAGAGAAGATACATTCTATAATGTTCTTCTTTTTCATTTCTACCCAGGAAGTCTCTTTTTCATCCACGTTTCGACAGCTCTTTCTTATCGCTCCATTTCCAGTGCTGTTCGTAAAATAAGATAAAGATTTAGCAGCTAAGTTACTTCAGGGGGGAAAAAAGCTTCGAATGTGGCTGGCTTTTTCCTATTTAAATTTGAAATAGTTGGCACCAAATTTTTGGAATTTAGCCCTAATATTTTTCCAAACGCTTGGAAATCAAAAATTTACCCGCATTCATGAGTGGTTTCACTTTTTTTTTCAAACGGGAAAACGATTATCTTAGCTCTTATCATTTAATCAATTATTTCCCAACACACGGTGGTACGCATTCATCTTGAAGTACACGAAAATCTGTAAGGGATGCAAGATAAATAACCAATAAGTATACAAAATTACATTGGTAATGGTAAATTTTAATTGTGACAAAATTTTTGTGTGATCCTCATTGGAACAAAAACATCGCAGTGCTTAATTGGACTGGTAGTGAAAAAGAGCGCACAGAACCAGCAGACATTGCAGTGCAGAATTTTCTGAGGTTTACTGCAGCTTACTTCCACTAAAAAGGATTCTCGAGTTTAACTAACCTGAAGATCAAGTATAAATACAAGCTCAATGTTGGGGATGACTTGCGCTTGTGCTTGATCAAGCTGGAGCCAACACTGATGAACTTCGTGAAAACATACTCAGTAATTCCGCTAATTATTTCCTGTGAATAATTTTATAGATACAAGCTCAATGTTGGGGATGATTTGCGCTTATGCTTGACCAAGCTGGAGCCAACATTGATGAACTTCGTGAAAACATATTCAGCAATTCCGCTAATTATTTCCTGTGAATAATTTTATTTCTAATGAATACAAATTTCGTTATAATACATCCATTAAAATAAAATTTCTTAATTTAATTTAAATTATCCATATCTTATGTGTAATTTAACTTTAACAGTTAAACTTGAACAGTTCAACAGTTGAACTTTAAATAATGTAACATATAACATACCTTTCTTACTTTTATTTTTTTCATTTTTTGCCTTCTTATTTCGTTTTGCGATTAACTAATTCCAATATGTTTATCCTTCACTTTGTTTTCTCCTGCATTTCTCCATTTGATACATTGCTTCCATACATAGTTTTTCTTGCTGGTAAATTTATTGCTAATTTATGCAGAGTGGTTTCATTTTTGGACTTTTTGCATTGTTTATGGTTTTTCTTGGAAAATTTATTACTTAACGGTTTTTTCCTGATGGAATTATATAATAAATTATGCCTCCAGGTGTCATTTTATCTTTTTTTGTTTTTGTTTAATTTTTATTTTTTGATATTTATACTATCTCCTGTTCCACCATGTTGCTTTTCTCGGATGACTTTTCATCCAGAAGCTCACACTTCTTCAAACTGAAAAAGGTGTTCCTTGTAACACCGAAACACTTGTCTGCAATAATTTTGCAATTTTTGTGCTTCACAACGTTGGATTACTAACTGTTCTAATGTAACATATGTTAATGAAATTAAAGTGTTTCTGTTGGAGGTATGCAGAGTGAATGATACACAAAAACGAAAACTCTTTCATTAGATCATTCTCTTGCCGATCCTCTAAGCGCAGTGACACATTAACCACATTTTATGCATGTAATACATTTATTCATTGAAACTATGTTTAAATCAAGGCTTCGGAGTCAGAGTCGGGCTGATTTTGGGGTAAAGATGTTGGAGTCTGAAGTCGATGGATTGCAATTCCAAGAGTCGGAATCGGACTGATTTTGAAGCAAAGCAGTCGGAGTCGAAGATTATAAAATTCCCGGAGTCAGAGCGAGTCGGTCATTTTCCCTCCGACACCGCAACCCTGATTTAAATATCGTAAATTTTCTTGTTAAGAGTTCTGCATAGCTAAAATTTACTGAAACATAACGCCTTATAAGTTTTTTTTCCCTAATGTTGCTGCGTGAGAGTATTTACCTTTGGTAGACCTAGTACAATCCTTCGATATAGCATACATTCTTTCGCAGGGCACCACTATCGGTGAATGCCATTACGACGAGACCTTTGATAACCGTTGTCTCCATCAGATGGAGGAACCTAGACTTTTTTCGATGTGAAACAGCATTGGGAATTTGATTTTGCCAAGAGCACTCCAAGCCAAACGAGTATTTGAAAAATCCTTTACTTGCCGCATAATCATACTACATGAACGCTGTCGATTTTCTGCATCTTGAAAATATACCGATTGGATCCAGGTACGAACCTGGTGTCTTTGGCGTAAGACTATACTGCTGTTAGAACGTAAAGAGCAGCAACAGCAAATTTTCCGTTTTTATGCAGATTTGTCATCTACTGCATTTAAGCTTTATTTTTCAATCTTGTTTCTTATTTCCGCTGAAAATGAAGTCCGAAAAAAAAACTACGGCTAATTCCAATATTTTCCTAATGATCGTATGGAATCCGAAAAGCGTTTCTTCAAACACCTCAAAAATTGATTTCTACAGATATTACTCTTTTCCTTCTTACTGCAGTATTCCACTCTGTAACAAGTTGCGTTTTAACATTAACTATATTTTTTTATTCTCATGTACAAGATACGAGCTTTACTTTCAACTTATTTTGTTTTAGCCGATGAGAAGAACTATTAGCAATAATTTATTGGCTGAAGGATAGAGACATTGATTATTTTTACAAAACGATGTTAGTGTTCAAAAATGAACGCTTGTTTAATATTCGATAAACAGTTTGCCAATGATGAAGCTAATTTAGGGTAGAAGTTCTTTAATTGCTCTAATTTGCCCTTTCAAATCGGTTAAAATGAATCTTAACTTGCATGTTAAAAATATAAAATTTCTGTGTAGAACTTTAGTTAAATTTTCAAAATAAGATCAATGAGCTTGAAAGCTTCCAAGAAATTTCCGAAGTTTCTTTTGCCTGAAGCTCAGCGAAAATAGATAATTAAAATTGTCAGCACCTTTGTCTCCCTTCTACTTTTCCCTTTATATTTTTCTCTGTTCTTAATTGTAAGATGTGTATGGCAATCCACGAGGGGGAGTCATAGCGCAGACTATAGCACTGAAATTTTTAGGAAAAAGGTATGGTTATAGATTTATTTATTTTTTTTCATGTTGGGAAACTCTCCTTCTTGCTTTATTATTGGTAAGGTAAAAGATGAATTATTAAGCTGAAGAATAAAAAACAACGTATTAAAAATGAAATAATGCATAATTAACAGATTTAATGTCATTTATCATCTTCTAGTAAAGATCATATGCGAAGAATTTTATTTCATATTTTTTTTCCATCCTGGGCACATCTTGGCATGAGCTCTATTGTTTGTGCCCTCGCCCCCTCCCTCACAGGAATCCCAATCTAGCAGCCTTAAACCAACGACCTACCAGCCTGTGCCCTGTATATTTAATTAAACCGGTAGCGCAAGATTTGCCCATAGCGATTGCGGAGCGACCTAAAATATCTTTAAGTGGAGTCCGAACCACTAGTACATGTTCGGAAGAATTGATGGATGTATGAATATCATCCGCATTCGAACACGAAAAAATGACGCAGAAGCTGTATGCAGTCTGGCATAAGGAATCGAATTTATACTCTGTATAAATTAATTTGATTGTTTCAAATTCACGTTTGTATTACAGCGGAAGGTCGAGATGTGGGAGCCGTTGTTTCTCGCCACATTCGTTCACATGATAGCTGCCAATACCCGACGGAGCTGGATGATTCTCAACTAGATTGCGCCATTTATCCAAGTCGTATGTAAGAATCTTTTTATTATTGTTATTATTAACGAACATTTTGAAATGTGCGTACTGTAAATAAATGATCCTTAAAAGATTTGCAGCAGCCATTCAAAGATTTTTAGCAATTCTTTTAAAATATTTGCAACAACCTTAAAACAATTTCAACAATCCTTAAACTATTTTCAGCTACTTTTAAAAGCATTTCGGCAATCCTCAAATGGTTTGCAGCAACTTTAGGAATTCCAACACGCCTTAAAAGATTCACAGTAATTTTAAAAATATTTATGGCAAAAACTATTAAAATATTTTCTTTTTATTCTTTAAAGAATATAGTAATTGCACATTGTAGTAACAAAGTCGTAGCTTCAGGACATGCAAAACAAATCACACACACTTCTCCCAACCCCTTTAAAATGCGAGGGGTTATGAGCTTTAGGGTGTAAGTTATAAAAGGGACGCGTTACTCTTGTTATTACTATTTTCATTTGTCGTACATAGGTATAGTGCAGCTCTGGTTAGTTGAGCTGTGACCGTGACTATGTTTACCTATATAAGGGAGTTTAGTGAGAAATAGACGTTATTGGCTCGGATTTTAGTTAGAATATTTTTGAAAAACTACTAAGAAAGTTTCTCATCTCAACTTAGCGCCAATTACCCCTCCCTGTGTACTGAAACAGAGGTATAAATATTGTCTGAGTCGGAGCTGAACTTTTCAGAGCCTCACAATAATCACTTTGTTCTCTCATGCAACTACATCTCATCTAACAATTGGCTGCTTCTGGATCCTCTGAATTAGTTAATTCTACTTTTATTTGCTTAATTTTGAAAAAAAGGTCCGAACGCCAGTAACAAACACTGACAATTCTGATAATATCCATTATTAGATAGGATGAGGAAAGGATGGGTAATGGACAGAATCCCCTTTTCTCCTCAAAATATGCAAAAGTTCTTTATTTTTAGATCTAAAACCTTATTAAATTCAAATAGATATGAAACACCGGCAGACCTCGTGGTGGCTGTTCATAACCTTCCACCACTGCCTTGTAAATACCAACTGACTCATAAAATTTACTTTGATAAACGCTAGATGGTTGCACCATATTCATGGGTTGCAGCAACATTAGTTTTACCCGCCTAAAACTCGACTGTCTGTCACTGGGCCCTTGCTGTTACTGGTGCCGTTACCATAACGATTGGCAGTAGTTTGAAGGTAACGTAACTTTCCTTAAAGATTATTAATGCCAACTTACTCGTTGATTTAAAAAAAAAATCAAAGCTCTGCTGGTCTAGAAAGTTTTTCACGATCCATAAAAAGAAACAAAGCGTAATTACTTGGAAGGATTTATTTTAATTTATGAAACAATATTATTTTCAACATAGGAACCACGGGAATAATAACTCTTGTCATACCGTGGGATACAATTCTGTTGTCCGGTATCATAGAAGAATGTCACTGGAATCGAGCAAGCATGTCACAGCTCTAACGGCACGCCATCGTCTGCGAGGAAACTTCATCTGTGATAACCAGAAAGAAATTTCTTCAGGTGAAAGAACAAGTGGAGTTGGCTAGGAGCAACTTCGAAACTATAAAATAGATATGGTTCCTATAGCGAAACTTTTGCAGCAGATTTTGTTTTGATTTCACCACATGCGGGCGGACTGCTGTGACACGATCGTTCTATTCCATACTTTTATGATATAGAACTGTAGGTATTTATCCCTTGATTTAAAAACATCACAATTCCGGTGGTTCTTATGTTGGGAAGTAACTGAGATATTGCTATCCTTTGTGATACGTACTTCCAGACAATTACGTTCTGTTTCTTTTTATGTGTCGCACCATGGAAACCTTAATTTCTGGATGACTCTTATACACGTTTCAAATGAAGCAGTCATTTAAAATTTTAAAATCAAATTCGGCTCATTTTATTCAATTTTAGCAATAAACTTCATAACATTTTAAGTACCATGGGACATATGCGTCCTTTAAGTTAAAAATTAATTTTACAAATCATCGAAAACAGATTATTTATAAATTTTATTCTTTCTATGTTATTGAGGTATCAGAATCTTAATAACAGCAAAAAAAGAAGAAGAAGAAGAAGGGAAAAAAATGAATTGTAGTTTAAAAAGTACGCTGTAATTTTATTTTGAAAGCATCGCAAATAAAATACATTTAAGGCAGTGAGAAGCAAAGGGATGTAAGTGGACATTCTCAAGTTTTTAGTGAAACAACTTTAAAGATAACGTCCTAGTAAAGCTTTCATTGATTTTTTTTCTAAAACATGCTGTATAGCAAAACATACCAGAGCTACTAGTACTATATCTTGCCCCAAGACAGAGGAGATGTTCATTGAGCGCAATGTCTAATTCGCTTCTTGATTATCATAACGTAGAAACGCTTCAGAAAGATGCGCCAAAATGCATCATTTGTGACGTCATCAAGACCACGCTTTGTTTGAAAAATTGGACATTTTGAAAAATAAATTAAAAATAACTGTTGGAAAGATGAAAGTATTTTCTGGGCCCATGTTATTATTTTTGCTTCTTCTATTAATGTCAGTGAATAAAAGTAGTACTTTTGACTGAAAGAAACAACCTCATTATTCGAATGTTTCTGAACTGAATAAAAAATTAACCTAAATTTGTAATTCTCTTATGGACCAGATGGACACATATGTCTGACAAATTTTTACAAAATCTACTGAACCAATTTTCACAAAACGTGACTTAAATGTTTTTTCGACCTTTAATAGTTTTATGTACAGTTATATTTTTAAAGTTTTATGTACCTCGTTATTCGGCTCCCGTTTATCGAGTTCTGATCTCCGGTTATTCCTGATCAAATTTGTAGAGTTAAAAAAATATATTTACTTAATCACATATGTTTTTAAATTATGATTACAAGAACGGAATAATAAATATACGCCAAATATTCCGTTGTGTTTTGATTAAACGTACAATTGCTGTGTAGAACGTGTTAAAAAGTATAGTACTAATCTGACAAACAACATGGCGTACTTGGAGTGCCAGTCGACACCACTGCAGTTGAACTATAAATGTTCAAGCATTTGTGAGAAGCGATACTACGTAGTTTTGTTACAAAGCATTGTTACTTCCTTTTACAAAAAAGGAAGTATTGTATTCGCGAAAAAAATTTCACTCAAAAATCGGTCTTAATTTCCATTTTGCTCACCCCCGAATGTATGTTGAGTTTATTTTTCAACCCGACCACACGCGGATATGTGCCTAGGAACGTACAGACCCCGAAATATCCATTTTGACGATCCCCGAGTTAATTACAACGAATTTTCTCGTGACGTCTGTATGTACGTATGTATGTGCGTATATGTGTATGTGTGTATGTCGCATAACTCAAGAACGGAATGTCTTAGAAAGTTGGAATTTAGTACGTAGACTCCTAGTGGGGTCTAGTTGTGCACCTTCCTTTTTGGTTGCATTCGGATGCTCCAAAATGGGTCTTTTGTCCCTTTTTGGAGGGAAATCATCGTTAATTTCGATGTAAACTCAAGTGGTGTTATAATTGGGCGGACACATGGCGATATATCGTCAGTATTATGGTCGCCAAGTTTTGTCGCCAACTTAACGACAAATTTGGCGATTTCTTTTTAATTTTTTTTTTAAATCTGGTTTTAATTTGGCCACTGTTGGTGATATTTAGAGAGTAAACTATTGAATCATATTAAAACTGCCAATAATGAGAAAATTAGATTAAATTGGAGTAAAAGGAAGTCATGTGATGCAGACATCAGCTCGTTTTGCTGTGATAAAAGATAAGTCTGTTTAGTGAAGAATGTGTTTATGTGTTTTGCTTATTACCCGGATTATCCGTATTTTGCTTATCTGGACTGCCTTTGTTCCCACAGTCCGGATAATCGAGGTTGCAGTGTATAATAAATTTCCGTGCTCCACCGCAAAGCTTATGTGTGTGTGTGTGGTTTCTAACAGGTTTAACACATTGATACGAAACGTTACTTGATCAAAGACAAAGTAATTATCCTTAATCAATTATTCCAAATACAGTGCAGTGTTTTTACAAACTACTTAAAATTTTCTAAATTGATTTCCGCTAACTATTTGTCACAAAACACTATTAAAAATGTGATGGCGAACAACTAATTGCTTTTTCCTAAAATCTTTGCTAATAATAAATCTGAAAGTCTATGTCTGAATCTCTGTATCTCTGTCTGTTGCGTGCATAGCGCCTAGACCGTTCTGCCGATTTTCATGAAATTTGGCACAAAATTAATTCGTAGCATAGAGGTGAGCACCTCGAAGCGATTTTTCGAAAATTCGATTTTTTTTTCTTTTTCTACTCCAATTTTAAGAACATTTTACCGAGCAAATTATCATAACGTGGACGAACAAATTATCATAACGTGGACTAGCAAATTACCATACCATGGACGAGCGAATTACCATGTGCGACCATGGGCGAGCTAACTAACCTATCAAATTAGCGAAAAATTCATCATCGATTATTTGTAAATATACAGGCGAACCAAATGACCTTTTAATTTTCTACTACGGACAAAGCCGTGCGGGTACCGCGTTAGTAAAGAATAAAATTTTCACCTTAACGCCAGGGGGAAAAGAGTTGTCAGAATTCCATTCCATTGTAATATTTTACCAGAACTACTCAACAAAAAATTTCGCTTTAACAAATCGTCTGTCTTCTCACGTCGGTCTGCTTATCTCAAAAATTCAAATTTTTAGAAAAGTAACATAATGACATCGGCTCCTCCATCGCCCATAAATAAATTATGTTTCGCTTAAAACGAAGGATAAAAAAGAAAACTGTTTTTAAAATCTTTGGTGTCTGAAACTTCCTTTTAAAAATTCTCAAAATACATATTTCAATCTTGTGTGAAATCATAAAGTGTGAAATACGACTACTCTTGACATGCAGATGAATTCGGAATTTATGCATCGAGCTTCATACTGACAGTTTTAACCTTTCACAGCTGCTACAAGTAATAAAAGTTTTCTCGCTTCTCTATAGCCAGCAAAGAAAAGGTCGCGCATTGATCTTTCTTTGTGTACGCTAACTGAAGAGTTCGAGAGAGCTCTAATATATTATTAAATGAGAATAAAATCCGGAAAGTTTTAATTAAATAAAATATTGTTTACTCGTCAGCTGAAAAGTTTCATTAAAATAACCTTAAAACGTTTTCTCCTTTCATAACATGTTTAATTATTTTATTTTTTCATACAAGAAATTTCAAACTGCAACAAATTCTAAGAAGGTTTCTAAAATTGTGCTGGGTTTAAATGTTAGGATTATTTCTCAAATGGTTTGTAACTCTCTTTTGCTGAGTAACAAGCAATATTACTGAAAAAGTTTTAAAAATGTCTAAAAACTTTTTTCATTTAATATATAGTCGAACTGCTCTATCCATTGCAAAGTAGATTAACAAATCTAATAGTTAAAATGTCAGTAATCCAACGTTATTAAGCACAAAACTTGCAAATGATTGCAGACACGTGTTTCGGTGTTACAAGGAACACCTTTTTCAATGCAAAGAAGTGTGAGCTTTTGGATGAAAAGTCATCCGAGAAAAGGACCTTTTCTCGGATGACTTTTCATCCAAAAGCTCACACTTCTTTGCATTGAAAAAGGTGTTCCTTGTAACACCGAAACACGTGTCTGCAATCATTTGCAAGTTTTGTGCTTAATAACGTTGGATTACTGACATTTTAATTTTTCAGCACAAAGGTATTTATTCTTTAAATCTAATAGTGTTGATTATTTGTCGTTTTCAAATTCTTTGCTTTTAAATGGGTAACTTTCGTTTTTTCAGTATTTTTCTCAAAAAAAGTGTTTTTTTCTATTTCAATTGGGCATACATGCAATTCAGGTGTGATGTAAATTGAAACATAATAATTAAAACCTTCGAAAAATTTTTTTGAACTCACGCTAATCTTTTCTTGCAAAAAATAATTAGGAAATCAAAAGTGTCCGTCAAGGAAGAAATAAATACGTTTATGCTTTAATGTTGCTAAAAAAAAAAAGGATGTTTAATCTTTTAAAAAGTAGATGATCAAAAATTTGCATTAGGATATTAAATTTTTTTTAGCTAAAATGAATAAATTTTGAAAATAATAACTCACAATCTTAAAAGAATTTTCCTCGCATATTTTAGAAGCAGCGCTAAGTGTTTTAAGTACAAATGCAAATTAAAAACGAAAAAAAAAAAATTTTTTTTAAAAACTGCACATTTTACGATTAAAGTAATTGCAGTAAATGGTAAAAAAATGGTTAATAAAAGAAAACAAGTCGGAAAAAATAAACCTATTTTCTTTACTAATAATAAAGCTGAAAGTCTCTGTCTGTCAGGATCTCTGTGACGCGCATAGCGCCTAGTCCGTTCTGCCGATTTTCATGAAATTTGGCACGGAATTAGTTTGTAGCATGAGGGTGTGCACCTCGAAGAGTTTTTAAAAAAATCGATTTTGTTCTTTTTCTATTCCATTTTTAAGAACATTTTCTCGAGCAAAATTATCATAAGATGGACGAGTAAGTTACCAAGTTATCATAACGTGGAACCGTAACATGGGCAAGACGATAGCGAGAAATTCATTATACATTATTTGTAAATATACAGGCGAACCAAAAAACCTTGTAATTTTCTACTACGGGCAAAGCCGTGCGGATGCCACTGGAACTCAATAAAATATGAATAATACTTACCCCATCAAAGATTATAATAATATGCATGAAATGATAGTTCTGTACCTCAGAGCCAGAAGAGTGTAAGTCACATTATAACACTTTTACAGGAGAGAAAAAAAAACGTTTTTCTGGTGCATGTAAAGGATGGGATGCGCTCTTTTAACCTTGGTAAAAAATAAAAGAGTTTTTTTTTTTTTTTTTTTTTTTTTTTTTTAAGGAAAACGTTTACATGGTTCGATGCGGAATAGGCTTCTACATACAATAGGTACACAAATAAACGAAAAATCGTAGTTTTTGGACTTACGTCAGTTAGAGTTGTTGAGCATGTAAAATATGATATAAAATCATTTAAAAGGAAGAAAAATTCATTTGTCGGTTGATAAATCTCACGGATCTTCTACCAATTTGAGAACAATATCTTCAACCGAACCTAAAAGTTTTCTACCTCGAAAAACCCCATTTATTTTTCTCCTATTATAAAACATAGGAAGTGATGCTTTTTACTGCCACGCTCCTAAGAACTGACAGGAAAATTCATGTTCTTGGTAAAGAAACTGAAATAAGCAACTACATTAAAAGATCCCTAGTGACTGAATAAGAAGAAAAATGCATTACTTTTTGCTGGTCATATCCTCAGAGTTCTGTGGATCTGCAAAATAAAAGGAAGCATTAAAAATGGATCTCAGCTTTTATTTATTTCGTGACATTTATTGATATGTGCGATGCAGTTCTGCAGGGTGAAAAAATATTTGGCATAAATACATTTTATAGGGTTTACTAGAAAATTGTAGATTTTTCTTCCTTCAAGCAATTTTGAATGTCAAGTAATTTGAATGTCTAATCACTTTATTCAATCGCTATTAACTTTTATGACTCTATAAAAGATTTAGTGAGGGATTTTATGTTGCTTGAGACCATACCTTTTAATATATGCAGCTTCATAAACTTGAACACGCAAGCCTTCTGAATTTGTAAGATAGTTGAAGGCATAAGCCCCTTTCAAAAAATGTTATGTTAAGCAAAAAGAGAATTAAATATTTAACATATTTTAAAGACTTCATTCAGTAGGTGATTTCAGCCCCTCATGCTAGTTTGAAAGTTATATCTAAAAAGTTAACAGGGCCGTAATCTTCATTAAAAATATTTTTTTGACGATATACCTCACATTTTGCTTACAAATGCAGTTTTATCAGAATAAATGTTATTTTACTGATAAAATTGCAATTTTTTAATTTAATTTCATTGAATTACATTGATTTTTTATCAGATGAAATCTGGATTCACAGGAAATCTGGCAACGCGGTAGTTGGATCCGAGACGTCTTCAAAATCTTCTAAGATTGCTTTGTCCCAACTACAATAATATTCTATTTTTTGTTGAAACCTTCATAAGCCTAGCGATTGAGTGAGAAATATAGTATTTTGATACTTCTTATATCCCAAATTATTTTTCAAAAACTGTAAATGCTTTTTTTTTACTACTATTAAATTGGTTACTTCTTTTTGTAAATACATTCAGTCTAACCATATGGCATGCTCTGTTCATACTGGAGACAAAAAAATTCTTACTAGTTTTGATAAATTTGAATAATTATAGTATATATTTTAAGTTGCTAGCTTGATTAGGGGTATTTTTCTAATAAATGTTTGCAAACTATTGGAATTTACATTGTTAAATTTACTAGATTGACGATAAATAATGAAAGAGCGTTTATTTAAAAAATGGGGAAATAAAATTTAAAAAATAAAGTAGAATGTACTCAACCACTTCAGTTGGAATTATGAAATAGTTTACCTTAAATGTTTTTATTTTGTATTCAGAGTACTATGCGAACATTATCTGAAAAACAGAATTTCAAGTTTGTTGGTAAAAAATTCAAGAAATGATCCTATGTCCGGTATGCTAGACATACATTTTAATATAAATACTTCAGCTAAAAAATCGATGAAACATCGAAAAACTTTCATTGTAAAATATTCGCCTAATGATAATAAAACATAATGTAAGAATTTGAAATGATAAAGATTATTTATTAAAAGTAAATCAGAAAATAAAATTCGTCTTTGCCACGAGAACAAATAATGGTTGAAAAAAACGTACTAATCAAATTCTCCCAATCCCTATCCGGCTGCATTGCTAATTCCAAAACGAAATTCTTGCATTGATAATATAAGTAAAACGTAATGAGCCAATTTCAAAAAATATCACGCAATTTTAGCAATTGTCAAATGATTAGCAGATGCTCGAAGTTCCAGTGCGATGTACCGGACGCCAAGTCCGATGAAGTTAAAAAAATACAAAGAAAACACACTCCTATATGAACCGAAATAGCTTGACAGTCGCGTGTTCCCAGAGGTGTTGAACCGATTACTTTGACAATTGTCGAGAATCATCATTAGACCTACATTTCACTTTTCCTCGGTCATTTCATCTTCCAATCTTTCGTTGAGCGTAGGCGTTGCTTCAAATGCAACACCTTACACCACATGATGACACCTTATTACTGTTAAATGGATTTCCTTTTGCGAAAAGAATAATAGTTGAATCGTGAGATATTTTCTTTCTTTTGACTCACAGGAAAAATACCGTATTACCCCGCATTATTCGGCATGCGACAAAATACAGGGGTCACCAGATTTTCAATAACACTTGCCTGGTCCTATCCGGCATGCCGGAAAAATCGAGGTTAGGAAAAAAAATTAATACAATAAAAAATGTATGTTCAGCTTAAAAATGAATATAAGTTCTATACGTATCTTATTAATATTAATAAACAGTTTAATTTTGTTAAAATATTTATTAACAATGTCATTTGTTATTTTAACAAGAAAAATATTGTTTAATAACGAATAATTTTGTAAAAAATTAAAATTAAAACTAAGTAAGCAAACATTTAAGTAGTAAGTTACCACCCCTAAACCAGTGCTAAAGAATTTACCATAGCTAATCAAAAATTAAAAATTAAACTTACCTCTGTAAAAGGAATCTAAAATAATTTATTATAAAAAATTATGAACAAATCACAGTAACGATGATTGCTTCTGAATTACTTTATTGACACATAATTAAATCTATTAATAATGACCTACCATAAATAACAAGCACATATTATATGCAATACACATTTTTTTTTTTTTTTTTTTTGAAAGAAGGTTATTTTGGGGATTTATTTATTTTTTTCCTTACAGTGGTTTGCTTTCTGATGGAACTGAATGGGGAAATTTACTTTTGTTTTGTTGCAAAATAAACCTCAAATTATCCGGCATGCCAGAAAATTCGAATTTCCCGGCATGCTCGTTAACCTCACTTTTTTCCGGCATGTCGGATAACACGGGGTAATACGGTATGTGCGTGAATTTATTCTTACTATCCACATTCCTTACAATTTTCATAATAATAAAACCAAATTAAAAAAAAAGAGTCATGAGACTGCCGACAGAAGTGAAAACTTTAAACTACAAAGTAAACTTAGCCGGTGAAATACAAACAGCAACCATTACAATTACCTGTTCATTTTCAGAGTAGTAACGACAATCACATGTATCACCGATACCGGAAACATTATTGTTTTTCCCATCTCAAAAAATGCCCAAAGCGTCTAAAGAAGTTTTCCTTTCAAAAATATAAAAAAAAGCTTTAAAATGTTTTCTTCTGGAGAAGAAATGAACTGAGTCGGGTGAGGATCGAACTAACGCCGAGATTATACTTACTCAGGATTCAGATTACGAGACTCACTCGCTGCTGACAGCGTTACTGAGGTTCGCAGTTCCCAACGAAAGCAAAGTAGTAAAGAAACTGAGAGAAGTCGCTCATGCACTGTATTTCAAATGTCGGTGAGGTGACGGTGTCACGAAATGAATGGATTTTCCCCACCCCAAAAATGCTCAACGCACCTAAAGAAGTTTTCACTTCAAAAAGTGCATCCGAGATACATTCAGAATGATTTTTTTTTTTTTTTTTTTCAGAATTTGCAAGCATCGATGCATTTTTGGCCATACCTTTCCCGAAGGTGTAGAACGAGAAATGTCATGCATTTTTGACGAAAACAGATGGAAGCCACATCGCAGTTTTGACAAATGTTCACGTAAGTGTTACACAGCGTTGTACGAATTCGGTATTTACTGCAAAGATAATTGAAATGTGACATAAACTGGCTTCAAACCACCTCCTCTTTTGCTCTTTTGGTGAGTCCCAATATCAGCCGCCAGGTAAGTATAGTGCCTATGAGGGATACCATGGCTCAGACTGCACCATTGACATTTTTCAGGAACGGTTGGCTTGAAAAGGTTTTTTATCTTATTTTGAAGGCGGGTTTTTGGTCTGGAGGGCGCCCTGTAGCATTGGTAAGGGTGCGACTGCGCCCCTTTAGGGGATGCATACCCCTGAGGTCTTATATCTTTCAGCTACATCTCCACTTCCTAACAATTCACCGTCTAATCTGCCGCGTTGTTTCCAAAGCTTCTCCAGGCTCCAGGTATTCCTAACCTGAACTTTTCAGTTCTTCCACTTCTTTTCTCTTCCCCCCTCTCTCTTTTGAGATTTTCCTGCTACTAACACAATTCATTCTTTACCCCTTTTTTCTGCTCCAATTGCGGTGTTTTAAGGCTAAACTCGCGATGGACATTGTAGACGAGTTTCAGGGAACGAGTTTGTATCAGAATTCAGTAACATCATGCGCCTTGGATGCGTCCTGCAAACACGTCGAAAGTTATCTTACGCCTGTAAAAAAAAATTTAATTTGTGAATTTAAGAATAAAAACCAAGACACAAGACAGCAATTAATTGCTAATCATTTTTAGGAAATTCTGGAAACAAACATTTAGCCAAGAAAAGAACCACCGGAGGCATATCGTAGGAAATAAAAAAAATAGGAATAGAAAAACCCTAATATAATCCATTTTTTTTATTATTATTTAAAGTTCATTTGGAAAGGAAAATACATGCTTTCAATTGTATTTTCATAAGAATATGCATTTATGAAAGATTGGTGAAGGTTGGGAATTCTCGCTAAACTGTCATCCTGGACTGGTGCCAGCTTTCGGTCCATCACTAAGATTAGTGGTTTGACTGTGTCTGAGAGGAAATTGATTTGAGTACTGCAATTTGAAATTTGAGATGTAATCAGATTAGTACTTCAGAAGAGAGCATTTTAGGTGTGTATTTAGTTTATTTACTATTATTTTTTGAAGCATGGTTGTATTTAAATTCAAATGAAATACCCTAAAAAGTGAACGTAATTTTTAAAGAATATAGAGAAAAAAGGTGCATAGATAGTACATAGAGAATGAGAAAGAGAATGGGGGAACATAGAGGTACATAGAGAATAGTTCATAATAAATATGGTTTCACTCAGTCTTTACTCATTGAGACCAATGGATTTGCACACATTAAGTGTAAATATCGTCGCCTCAGAGAAACATTATGATATTTAATCCCAAAAATAACACTAAGATATCTTATTGTTTCTCTGATGCAATGATATACAGTACAATATTATTTAATATTAAAAATATGCAGATAGTACCAGTGGCGTATATATGTTTTTCATTTGGAGGGGGCCCAAACAACCAAGATTACTCCCCCCCACACACTTTTTTTTTGGTAATTTCATTTTTTAGGGTGGGGGGGGGGGGTAACAGTGTTCTGATCTTCTCTTTTTTTTTTTTTTTTTTTTTTGTGATGTGGGGAAAGGATTTCATACTCTCAGTCCTTTTTATACTGTCATACAGTGGCGCAACCAAAAAGGTTTTTGGGGGACATTCTTAAAAAAATTCTCGCTTCTGGTGGGAGAATAGATCGGTGGTCCTCCCCCAGAATATTTTTGGAATTGCAGTCCTAAGAACGCAGTTTTAGACGGTCTCTGGTGATGCTACGGGGAGGAAGAATTCGGAGACCCTTCTGCAGAAATTTTTAGAAATTGAAATTTTAAAAACGCCGTTATAGGCTATCTTTATTAAAGTTAGTGTAATGAAAAATATGGGACTTTTTGAAGTTGCCCCGGATTGATTTTTTTAAAAACTAGAGCGAAATCCATCACCCCTCAGCCCATTTTTCTAAATTGAAGTTCTAAAAGCGCAGTTTCAGACTGACTTCGATAATTTTACGGGCAGGGCAGTTCTGGAGCTCTCCCCAAAAACTATTTTGAAAATAAAGTCCTGAAAAACGAAGAGACATTCAATTATACTAGGTGGAGGGATTTAAAGACTCTACACCTTAAATTTTTCGAAATTGTAAATTTTTCATTTTCAGTTTTCTTACGGGAGAAGTCGGACCCTCGTCCGAAATTTTTTCGTATTGAAGTCTTAAAAGCGCGACTGTGGACTATATTTGGTAATGTTTGGGGTTTTCAAAATTGAAGCTCCATAAAAGAAATCTTAAACGATTTTCGATTCTTTTAGCAAGTAAAGCGTTTGGTAATTGTCCCCTGGACATTTTTTGAC
Organism: Uloborus diversus; assembly: GCF_026930045.1. NCBI lineage: Eukaryota > Metazoa > Arthropoda > Arachnida > Araneae > Uloboridae > Uloborus > Uloborus diversus. Next base: position 129,728,486 of record NC_072732.1, read on the forward strand.
ATTGAAGCCCTGAAAACGAGGTTTGAGAAGCTCTTTAGTGGTTTTAGTGGGTAGAGAGGGCTTACGAAGTGTAGCACTTTAAAGACTTAGGAAAAAGAAAAAAAATTAGGACGGAAGGGGTAAAGAAATAGGAGGTGTTGGACGTAATTACCTGATCAATAGTCAATAACTTTTGAAAATTTTACTTTAAGGTTCTTTTCAAAAGTAATTCAGATTTTCCCCCAACATTAGGCAATTTTTGGAAAGGAATCGTTCGAGAATCCTCCCCGGAAAGGTAAAACGCAATTTCAGGTCATCTTTGGAGACGTCTAGAGGTAAGGAGTGGTTTTAGAGATCCCTCCGCAACTTCTCAAAATTGAAATCTTAAGGTACAATTTCAGACTATTTTTGGTAGTAACCTTAGTGAATAGGGATTGGTGCGGGGATCCTTCTCCAGAAATGAACGAAAAACGCCTAAATAAATGCATTTTTCAAACATCCATTTCCATTATTAGTTCAACTCAACAACTAAAACTTATTTTAAATTTCTTGCTGGGGACGAGAGTTAAAGAGAGAAATATTTTGAAAACCCTTCTTTTTAGAAAGACAAGGGAGAAAAAAATGGGGGGGGGGAGGTGCAAAGAGAGGGGGACTTACTTTCCTAAACAATAAACTGCATCTGTTAAAAGCATTTTAATTTAAAGATTTTTTTTAATAGAATTGAGATTTTCCCCTAACATTATTTGCTCTTCTTTTTGTAAAAATAACTTCGCTTTCCCAAGACACGTTCTTTTCTTGAGTATGGGGGAACCCCATACTCAAGAAAAGAACGACCCCTGAACCCTTCTGAACACCATTGCCTGTTGCCATCTAACGCAGAATTCCCAAACTTTAACGATTCGCGGCAGCCTTTGAATAATTTGAATTTTCTCCCGCCATCCTAATCTAGTTTTATATACATATTATTGTTACCATCTCTTCCAGAGGCACCTAGTTCGGAAATCTCTGATCTAACGTATTATAATAGTTACCACTATCATATTTATTTATTTATTTTATTCCTTCTTTTCTTTTTTTTTTTTTTTGTAGCTAAAAGTTTTGAAATTGTTAATTAAAACCAAAAATAACTATCTTTATTTAAAATTTTTTACAGATTTTGGAGGGGCCCGGGCCCCCTCAACCCCTCCCTTATATACGCCCTTGGATAGTACACTTTTCAGTGCACCAAATGAGTTTTCTGAATGGGATATGGGTTCCTTCACATTCTTTGTAAATTAAGAGCAATAGTACTTGATGAGTGCACCAAGGGGGAATCCAGCTTCTGGTTTTGGAGTGGGTCATTTCCGTAGGGAGGAGGGGGTCATAAGTGTTATTTTTGAGCAAAAATGACACATGACTTATGGTATTCAGAGGCGAATTTTTCGAAATAGAAGTCCCCAAAACCCAATTTTAGGTTATCTTTTGCCACTTAGGGGAGAGGGGCGTGAGTCCCATGATCCCCCCTCCACTCTAGATTCGTGCATGAACTGGATACTCCTTGCGTTACATTGCTTTTCTTTTTAAGTAGCTCATTATAAGTTTTAATTTCAAAAAAAAAAAATGAATTTGCAGTCTGTATGTAAGCAGACTACTGCTGAAGACCGGACAGTTTTTTTGCTTACAAAAAAGTAAGCTCTGTTGATATTTCATAAAATAACAAGCTATCGGTTATAACAATAATAGTCCATCACTTCAAAAGCTCCACACAGGAAATGCACATTTTTTTTTCAACTCTTACTTTCTATTACTGTGCCAGAAAGATGAACTGAGAGCTCATTGTTTTTACAATATGTAAATACTTAAAATTTTGAAATTCTCTTGATTTTTTCAGCTTTTGTGGACTGTTCAGTGACATTGCTGGCTGGAGGAAAATATAAGTGCTACAAAAATTTCTTGAAGGAAGCCCCTTATTGTGAAATATCTTGCGCACATTATGAAGATAAGCCCGCAATGCCCAATGCAGTTTATCGTTGCGACATAAATGGAAAATGGACACCAGAGTTGCCCTTCTGTGCTAAGCATGGCAGTGGTAAGAACATTTTTAGAAAATTAAGCTTTATACTACTTTTATGGTGAGATATTTGATAAAACAATTTATATGTGTTAGAGAAATGTGTATGAATGTGCTCCTTAAACTAATTTACACTTTAGGTAGGTTGTTATGTAAATTAGTACCTAGGGATTTTAGGAATTTGAATCTACCGTGTGCGGCTTATTTAAAACTTAAAAAAGATCCTTAAGTGCTCAGATTTTAATATTACAACTATGAAATCGCAAGTATTTATACGAAGGAAACGTTGCATCATTTTGATGTTTGCATTCCTTCCTCGAAAAAATTTGATTGAATAACTGGAGAAGTTAAAACTGTTTCTAATCATCTGAAAAAATAAAATAAAATGCTCAAGCAGATTTTAAATTGTTCTCTAAGTATATAAGACATGAAAAATTCAGTGGAAAAAAATTGGTCTAAAAGAATTTGTTTAGAGTAATTGGAGGTTTTCTAAAACGGGCTGAAAACAAATCAATATTGCACAAATTTAATTTAAGAATTTGTCTTTTAGCGTAAACAAAAGATAGGAGTAATGTACATTTTCCACAATTGCTCCTAACCTTAGAAAAATAAACAAGTTATAGTTATAATGCAGTATCATATACAATGGCGGACGTAAAAACAGTATCACTTGCAATAATTCATATTTTTACAAATTTCTCGAGAGATAAGAGCCCAATTGTTCTGTAATTTTTGTCAAATAAAATGTACGCTTCAGCTGAAAAATTATATCACTAATGCATTTATGGGATCAGCAACAAATTGAAAGAGCCAAAGTTTTGTTCATCCTTTCTCGTAAATAGCATGGAATAAGCTGGAAGTTTCAGGCATTAGTTCACTTACTATGCATAACAATTTTATTGGGTTTCGTAAAAGTACACGAAGATGTAAGCATTTCATTCAAAAATATCAATTTTGTTAGCATATTTTTGGCTCCTAACAAGCAGAGGTTTTCGTCTTGGCTTACCAAACTTTCAGAAAACTTGACAGCATACAAGAGATTCAACTAAAATTTTTGAAAATTTAATGAAATACGAACATTTAAAACAATTTCTCACAAAACATGCGCGAACGATAGCAAAATACAACTTTCAAAATTTTATAGCTAAATAGATTTAGCATCTAATAAAAAAAAATCCAGTTGGATATCATAAAAACTTAAAAAAATATGGGCAACCTAACGAGCAGTATTTCAATTATTTTCAGATAGGCGACGAATCGTATGGGATCGTTAATAATTTGCAATATTGCCTGCAATCGCTCAGTGTAATTCGTGATAAAAACAGGTTGTTTGTGAACGATTCGTTACACATATCCGAGAATAATTGGAATACAGTTTATAAGGTCGCCTCTATATATTTAAGTTTTTATGATATTCAACAGGATTACTTTTATAAGATGCCAAATCTATTTGACTGTGAAACTTTGAAAGTAATAAATTGCTATCTTTCGCGCAAGTGCAGTGAAAAAAAAACCTGCTTTAAATGTTCATATTTCATCAAACTTTCAAAATCTTTATTTTGAAATCGCATTATAAGATTTTTTCGCCAATTTCGGCAAAAAACAAAAAATGACTCAAGCATTGTGTTTTCGGAAAAAAAAAAAAACATTCTATCTATTCTTCTTTTTATTACGCTTTTCTTCAATACATAGCGTCCCAAAATGGAAACTCATTGTCTGATTTGGTTACAGCGTCGTGCTTCGTGCTAATAATGCAAAAGTTGCGAGTTCGATTTCAGATAGTTCGAAAAACATCGTTCCAACGACGTACTTTCTTCAGCAGGATTCTGGTCCAAATTTCAATGTATGAACTCATTGCAGGATTCTGAGCTACAACTCTGTTTTTGTTAAAATCAGGAAACAAGACATTATTTTTAACATGGCAAATCGATGTACTATATATTATTTTTCAAACGTGTTTTTGTGGGGTACACCATAACTTCCTTACTTCATCAACATTTTAAAGGGTTTTTTCATCACAAAAAATAAATAAACAAGTCACATTTTTGCTGTTCCCAAAAAAAAAAAAAAATACTTTAAAAAACGGGTTTTTTCAAGTATAAAAATTCCTTCTGCCGAGCCCGAAAGCTTCGCAGGAGTAAGGTACAGTTGACTCTCTATTTAACGACTTTCAAGGGGCCACAAAAAATCGTTCTTAAGTAGAATGCGTTCTTAATCAGAGTGCTTCTAAAACTGCAGTAGAGCATATGGAACCATGAAAAGTCGTTTTAAAACAGAGAAAGTCATTAAACAGAGAACCAACTGTAGTTTTACTAAATTCACACACATTTATATTGAGTCTTATTGCAAAACCCTTTCTTTGCATTGTAAACCATGAAAGAATTATCTACTTGAGAACATAATCTTATTTTATTCGATACCTTACTAATTAGATACTTAAAGTATCCAAAACTTCGAAAGAATTTCCTGTTATGCTATGACAATGGTAACTGAATGTTATATTAGAACACTAATGATGCTTACAACAGTTTCTATTGGCGTTTAAGGAAAGGAATGTTGTCTAATTATAAAGTTCGAAAGAAAGTTCAGAACCATCTCATTCTTATGTCAATTCTCAGATCCCATCTCAAATAATGCTTTATTGATTTGAGTTATTTCGAAAATCTCTTTTGGAGATTTGTTATCATTATTATTTTTTAGGAATTCATATTCTTTTCAAGAAATAATGCTTTATTGGTTTGAGTTATTTCGAAAATCTCTTTTGGAGATTTATTATCATTATTATTTTTTAGGAATTCATATTCTTTTCAGGAAATTGTTTTTAGTTTGAAAACATAGTTTCAGTTAAATGTCATGTAATGTGTTATTAACCCCCGATACACAAAGGAAGGGGGTTATAAGTTTGACGTGTCTGTGTATCTGTCTGTGGCACTCTAGCGCCGAAACGGATGGACCGATCTTTAAAAACAGTTTTATTCCAAAGGAGAGTTGATCGAAAGTGTTCTTAGCTAGGTTGCGTCTTCCGATGACATTAACTAACGAAGATATTAATCAAAAATCTCTAAAAGCTTTTTCGTGATTTTTGCAGTGAAAATATATTTAAAAAGTTTTTAAATTTAGTACCAAAATAACGAGTATTTTTTTCTGCGTCTGATAGAATGTGTTTGGAACTTCCATGTTTTATAGAATTCGAATTATAACGATTTTTAAAGCAGATTTTAAGTACTGCTAAGCCTTTATTCAAGTGATTGGTAACCGAATTCATTGTTGGTCGACAAGGAATTTAAAAGCAATGATTTAAAATTTTTATCTGTTGCCAGTTTCTATTTGTTAACAAATAAAATGCTTGTAATTATTTTTCAATAGTATAGGACTTTTAAAAGGATTTTCAATTTTCCCTACTTGATTCTACACCCCGTAGGAGTTTTTTAAAATTTTTAATTTTAGTTATATTTTAATGGTTTTAAACATCATAAATATGAAAATAGTATAAGAAAAAAAATACTAATTTATTCTTCTCTATTTAGGTCAACGACTGGCTCGTCGTCCCGTGAATGTGATATGAAATGTCGAAGAAAGTTGAAGAAAAAATATATGAACTAGAACTCTCAGTCAAATTAAAAAACATGGTTTAAATTAGTAAAGGGAAAAAAAAAGGAAATAAATAAAATGTGCATGCAACTAAGGTGCCTGGTTCTGGTTCTTTATACAAGTTAAAGGTTGTAAAGAAATGACGACGCCTACCATTATGTTTGTCATGCTGCCAAGATCACCAGTAGTTTTCACGGACTGAAGTGGATATAAATCTTCGAAATTGAGTGATTTAAAACAGAAAAAGAAACATTTTGCTTCTTATTCATATACCAGAAAATCACCCGTCATAGTATGACGGGTGAAAATTGTTTCTACATTTGAAAGAAGCAATTGGGTGATTCTCCAAAAACATGACATTTTCCAACCGCATTTTTTTTTAAATAAAAATACTGAAAAAAAATCTGAAAAAAAAAATATACTTACTCTTTGTTAGGAACTTATTAAGAGAAAAATAGAGGGAACTCACTTTAACTATGTTACACTCTCAAAAGAGAGGGTCTGACAAGCAGCACCAGGAGAGTTACAAAATAAATTTCTTCATGAGTTATCTAAAATGTAACTATAGTAATAAAGAAATAACAGAAGCCGAAATCAAAAAGTATGGTTATTAATTGACAAAACAAAATTTATGTAAAATCTCCCTTAACGGACACCCTTAATTTCTTCGTGTCCCACATAGGTTTTTTCATATTATTCATTGTGAATAGTTCACACTCCAAATAACGGACATTCATTTCAACGAAAAAAAATCGATTGCTACATTAAAACTTTCTTTAATTTAGCCATACACAGTATGCTAAAATTTATAAAAAAAAAAGTTACCTTCTCATTACCTGCGAATTGTTTTATGGTTTAGGAAATACAAACACAAAACAAAAAGGGAATAAACAATATTATAACATATATTTTACTTTTAATTTAAAACAATTACGAAATTTATAGCAGCTTCAGTTACCTACTCGAGTAACATTTAGATAAACAAATGTCTAACCAGCAAATCTCTTTTGGAACGCTTCGTCTGAACAAAAAAAAAGTTAAATAAATAGAATTATTGAACTGATATATTTTTTATTTATCGTTTGCCAAATTTAACTTTATTTTTTTCAATCAATCTCACTTTCCAACTAATGTACTGTAAATAAATCCTTCTATTCTACGGGGTGCATTACCAGTGCTTGAGAAATAATGCTAGGAGAGTGATTTTTTTTTTTTTTTTTTTTTTTTGGCACCAGGAGTATGACTTTTTTTTAGGACAGGAGTATGACATTTTCCATACAATTTGCCTGTTACGTAGGCCCAGGATTATATTTTAGGTAAATAATGTTACTTTTCTGTTCTAACTTCTTAATTCAACCACACGCTAAGATTGGAGTAAAAATTTTTCGTTTATGTAAAGCAGAAATATTGTCCAGGAGAATGACAGCGAAAATGTTTCATACCCTATTCTTGAACTTCAAAATGTTAATGAGAACAGCAGACAAATCATATTAACAAAATACTCAAGGAATCCAACAAAATAGTGATAAATAAACAGTTTTATAATACAGCAGATTAAAAATTCCTTTTTTTTTTCATCTACGATAATTGAACTCATTCCTAGGACAGGAAAATGACATGAAAACCCGGGAACAAAGTTTAAAACGATGTACCTTTATGATTTAAATAAAATTTATTTAAAGAATGCTGTTTTACACCTTGAAGTATGCTTAATATTGTAATACTAATTGAATTTGTGGAATGTTGATATAAATTTTTAAAATAATTTAAGAACATTTGAAAAACGGATGGGGACACGTCAAAAGTATAGTGCATAGAAAGGTTGCGTTCGACGAAACTCACCGGTCGACCGGTAAGTAACTGGTTACTAACCGAAGCGTTCTATGATCAACCGGTTACCATAGTGGTTACCATTTTAAGCAGTTGATTTGTTGATTGGAGCACGTGATCATTAGCTGTCACGTGATTAACTAACCGGTCGCTCCCGGTTGAGCTCGTCGAACGCAACCAAAGATTAGTGTGTCGACAGGCGCTTTTTCCCCCGTGATTCTTGAAGACAAATTGTAGGAAAACCGTTAGAGGGCAGTGCGGTTAGGGAGCACATTTAATTTCGCAGTGTTTTACATTAGTAGATGCGGGATTTTGTTACAATTTAGTTCCGAGTTTATCTTTTTTACCATATTTCGTGAATATTTCATAAAATAACATTAAATGTTTTTAATGGAGGCATCAAAGTTGTAAATTAGGGCAAGCAAAGCTTCATCTTGTTTCGTATCAGGATGCAAAAGTGAGTACAGAACATGCAAGGAAGAAGTTTCGCTTTTTAAAGCTCCAGCAGATGAAGGAAAACTAAAGAAGTGGAACCCTTTAATTCCCAGGTCAGATAAAGTTTTTGATAAATAAAGCTCAATTTGTGCTTTGCATTTCGAAAAATATTTGATTGAAACGCATTTTAAGCATATGGTGAGGAAGTTTTGGTGCCTCGAGAAAAACCTTTTTTGAAAAATGAGGCAATTCCGACGATTTCCTCAAGTCTGCCAACATACTTAACTAAAAAATTACCTAAGAAAAGGTTCATCGGGAAATATGCAGTTAAGAAAAACGTTCAATGTTTGAAAAAAAATATAAATTGATGTCTCCGCAGATGAAACTGAAATAACCACAGATAAATCTATTACTAATGAAATTGTTGTATTAATTTGCGTAACAAATATTGGGCTTGTATGAAATTTTTGGTTGTCCAAACGTTGTAGTTTTTGTATATAATGAAAATTATGTGGAAAATAATATCGGCGATTAAAAGATCATTATTGAAGTAGGAGAAAATTTACAAATCAATGCTACTATTTCAGTCAAAGACGTTAAAATAGATTATCCTCTCATTAAATCAGTATCTGATGTCAGAAAGCTTTTTATTGACGTTGAAGCTATAATCGTGTACAGTGGAATGGGGATATCAGAGGAATTTAAATTTGTGTCTGTAATGATACCAACTGAATATTTTGTTGATGGTTTATCTTTAAGATACTGTAAATATCAAGGTTTTATATTGAGTGAAAAATTAAGTTGTAATTTTTGTAAAAAGAAACGTAAATATTTGTTGTCACGGAGAGCTCAGAAACACAAGAGAAACATTGCAAATTTTCAAAAGTTATTAAAAAAAGCTAACTAGCAGTTTGACGTTGAAAACTGTTACAGAAAGTTCAACAAATAATCAAGCCAGCTGAATTCCAGTTGCAGTTATTTGCAAATTAATATGCAGTTATATATGTGATCGCAGTAAGTAGTCCTATTTTTTACTATTATTTTTTTTTTTTTTTAATATAAGGAAAGTCCTTGTAAATTAAAGAAAATATAGGTCGGAGTCGGTACGTTTTCAAGCGACTCCGACTCTTCGACTCAGACTGCGAAGCCCTGATTATTTTAATTAGCATCAAGAATTTAGAAGCAGTTTTATTTCGAAACAAGAGACGCGTAGTTATTAAAAGCTTATAGTCTATCATTTTCATTGAAGAGAAATTAGCATTAGGTAATTTTGTGTGGCTTCGAAATATGAATGAACAATCGTGTAACAAATAGAACTTATTAGAGAATTTGTCTTTCGCGCTGAAACAAGTTCAATTTTAAAAACGGGGCTTTTAAACTGCGAAATTAGCATGCAATCAGTGGTTTAAAACGAGTCTGATTGAGGAGCATAGCGTGCTCCCTGAGCACAGCGCCATCTGGATTTCACCTTACCTTTTATTATTCGATCGACACACTACTCTTCCTAAGGCACTATACAAAAAGTGTGACTTTCTGGTTATTCAAAAATTTGTGTAGAAAAAACTAAATGAGTTATTGTTTTATTAAATAAGAGCAGAATAACATCAGATTATTTCTAACTATTAAAAAAATGGAAATTCTTTCTGGGTTAAACAATTTTTGTGTTAGGCTACTGGGACAATATTGTTAGGATTTTGGAGAATCACCCAATTGTCTGTTTGATGATATTTTAATAGTTGACATTCTAACCCTAACTCCAGTGGATGAACCCTAAACTCTAGTAAATAGCGTTCATTGTTGACCACTTTTTCGTTTTTTCATTCTCCTAAAATGAGTTTAATTGTTGGTGACGTCAGCATTATTCGATCAGTGAATTCGCTATTATATATATGAGGAATTTACTGTATTACAAATTACAAAAGTAAAATTTAAGGGTTTTTTTCCAAAACTTTAAGGTTTGTCAACAGTTAAAAATTAGTTTCTTAAGATTTTAAGTCATAAATGGGGGAGGGGTGTTTAAAATTAATGAGTAAACTACACAATTATCATTTACCACACTACTTTTCGTTTTTCCAAAACCTTTATTATTATTCATTTTTTGTTTATCATTTTAGTTAATTTGGAAGTCTGAAAATATCGATTCCTCTTTTATTAGGGTAATTCTATGTGAATTTCTTGACAAAGACGTAAAATAAATGATTAAGAGCATAGCTATTTTAACATACGGATGAATGAAACCCAGCTAATTGTTTTAATTGTTTCTTAAACATTGCAATATTGACCAATATTTATTTTTTGAATTTTTATAGATTATAAACAGTAATTAAAAAAATAATTGTAGATATTTTACAGCCCAATAAGTATTGCATCAAGCACCCACTAGATTTTAAGGGGGTAAGTGTGAAGCTATTCGGACAATCAAGTGCTGCAGCTGAGAATTTTTCATGGTCTTTAAAATAATCACAAATCGTAAAACAACTCCTTAATTTTTGTCATCAATTATACATTTATTTTTCAAGATAGGTTTAGGCTTCCAACGAACTATTTCAACTGTCGGAAAGGAAAACAATTAATACTATCTTAGTGTAAGGACTGACAACCAAACTAGAGTATTCTGAAGTTTAATAAATTTGGGTAAAAAAAATTTAGAACTGTATTTTTTATAATGCTTTATCAAAGAAAGAAACTAATCTTACCTCAAGTACGTGTTTGAAAGCAAAATAAACAGCATTCATAAATTTTTTAACTACTAGGGAACAATGTCCCTCGCTCGCCAACCCCTTAATGCCGCCGGCGGCGGGCGACAGCTGATGATTGCAATGCCTCCCCACCCCCCGAGATGTCCTATCGACTATTTTTATCAATTTTCATACCTACGGAATGACTTTCCCTGGACGTCCTGTATCAAATGGTACTAGTATTGATCTGATAGACATTGTCAGATCGGAGAAGAGAGACATGCACAGGTTTTAACAGCATTAATAGTTGACTAAAACTGCGATTTTTAACGAAATTTTTTAAATTTTCGCAAGGCCCCTTTTTTATTACTGTAATTTATTGTAAAATCTGTTCAGAAGCTGTACATTTAACAAAATAAAAAGCAAATGCTAGGAATATTTATAGTAACGCTTTTGCTATGATAACTTAAAGTTGTAACTTATGTACAGATAAAAATGCTCATAAAGCTATCCAATTTGTTCCAGATTATCCATAGATCCGGATGAACGCGGGTCGGATAAACGAGATTCTATTCTAATTTCATACTACTCCACGATAGAACTAATTTCTAAAAAAGTCCCCCCTTACTTGAGCATAAAACAGTAAAATCTTTAAATAAAATGTCCAATTAAAAAATAAATAAGATAAATAGCTTGAGATTAATCACAGTAAAACGCAGATAGATACAAATATTTAATTTTCTTATCTAAATTTAAAACGATACATTACTTTTAAAGCTAAATTAAACAGAATGCATAGGACATAGGAGAATTCACTGCCCTATCACGGAGGTTAATGCGTAAATATTTTGAATTTATGACGACGAAATTTCATTCTTGTCTTATCTGAGAATGATAAAAGCAGAACAAGTACAAACAATACCCGAAAGGCAAGAAATTTATAGCTCACTTTATTGTAAAACATATTTTAAGTAGTTTAGAATTAACGAAGGAACTTGATTGAAGCGATAAATTCGTGTGAATGTATTTGAGGCTTCATTGTTTCAACTTCTGTAACATTTCTTTGTTACGCTAGAACCTATCATATGTGTAACAAATAACGTATGTCCATAAATACCAAAAATAAAAGAAGGTATTGACCACGTTAGAAAATTCTTTAACATTTTCTCATTCGAGATATAAAAATTGTGAAAGTATGCTAAAGAGGTAAGAATGCAGAAATTCAAGCGGTAAGAATAAATCATACACAGTGCTGGAGAAAATTACAAGGCCAAGAAAGAAACAAGAGAAATATTGAAGTAAAACAATATTGGGCACTTAGTTGTGCAAAGAAAGCATCTGAAAACAAGGAGTGTATTAATAAAATGTGTGGAAACGTACATTGAAAAAGTAAGTGTATTATTGCCTTTTCTTTCTTTAATCAGAAATGCTGCTAAAAACATAAAGAAGATGTTGGACAAAATTATAAGGCCACATTAGCCTAATGATATAAAGTAAAAAGTCCGTGAAAAATTGCTTTTTTTCCTCTATGACCTAAATTAATCTTGAAGTCACAGACTCAACTTCTTTAGAACGTATTTTTGGAACATTCTCTCAAGAATAGTGTATGGCTTTTTCCAGTTCAGCCCTATCCTTGTAACATTTCCCATCTTCGTAAATATCATGCACCGCACCACATAAGTGCTCATTTGGATTGTCGTAGTAAGATTAATTCAAAAAACGCACTTTATTCATTTGAAACCATGCCATTGTGCAACTTGAGGTTTCAGTGGAGATGTTGTCTTGCTAAAATAAGTAGTCTCCGTTTGTAACAAACAGGACCGTTTCCAGAGCCCCCCCCCCCCCCTCCCGAATGTTTTGTAACGTAAAACAGAAGAAAGTTTTTTTCATTCTTTTACTTTCTAATGTCAGAAAAAGAAATCAAATTTTTTTATTATTAACTAGCCGCCTGCGGCGACCAGCTGGTTCGCCTTCTTACGCCATTCACTTTCTATGCAAGCAGCCACCTACGGCGGCTGATTGGCTAACTTGTCATTTACCATTTTAATTCAAGTTTGCCGCCTTTGGCGGCTGTTTCAATAAATTTGGCAGCAGTATTAATCAATCCATCTCTATCTTTTTTTGTGCCATTCACATTTTTACGCCAAGATTGACGCCTTCGGCGGCTATCTACCTTTACGATCTATCTCTAAAATTTCTTATCCATCTCTATTTATTTTAACCTCCCAGCTCATTTCCTAATAAAAACAAAGATCACTCAAAAAACCGCTTTTTTATTTAAGTAGAGCAAAAAAAAAAAAAAAAGTTATCTCCAAAATTCCCCGTAGTGTGCCAAAAGTAACAAAGTAAAGTAAGTGATAAAGAAAAAAAAATCTCGATGTTTTTAGTGACTTAAATGCGCACAACTATGAAATGTAACGTAATATAGATACAACAAAACGTCCAGCTTGGGGGGGGAGAGAATGAAAAAAGAAATAAATGCAATCCCTAAATAAAACAAAAAAAGGAAAGAAAAAAAGCAAGCGCTGCCGGAAAAACACGTGGTCATCACGTCATAAAATTAGAAGTAAGCTATATAGTAAAAAAAAAAAAAGATTGAAAAAAAAAAACATTGTTTGCAATTAAGATTCCGTCGTAAATATCGAATCAAAATCCAAGTAGTGATGTCAGAGCCATAGAAGATTGAAGAACACTTTTTTCGACTGATGCGTGGAAAGACATGATGTGTTCAGCATTAAAAAAATTGTAAAAAAAAACTGTTGCGTATTTTTAAGAACTTTTTCCTTCTGAAGAGGGCGAAATGTTTTTACTATTACCGACTTAAATTTTAGAAATGAGGCTTTGATACTTCTCGCAGGATGATATTAGAAAAATATAAAACCCAGGAAAAAAATGCAAAATAAATGTTTTTTTCAAAAATTTATACAAAATACAAAAATTGCTCTATTTTCAAAATTTTTTGTTCATCATATTTAAAATTAAATTTCCGACCCTATAGTACAAAAAATATTTGCCTGGCGCGATTGGTTCGGGGTCTGTGAGGGTAAAAGTACTAAAAAGTGCTAAAAATCACATAAAACATTAAATAACTTTTTTCTAATTAAAATAATCGAAGCCCGAGGTGCACAACTTCAGCAAAAATTACACCTGTATACCGAATTTTATCTTTCTAGGCCTTACCGTTTTCCCGGGATGCGCGCCACACACACACACACAAACATCTTATTATATGTATAAATTTTGTAACTATTAAACGAGTGAAAATTTGAAAAATACAGAAAAAGCAATTCTAGTTCTCATTAGCTGCGAAGCATACTTGAAATTTAGACACTTATTAGGACTTCCTGCTCTCTTTCAAAATTCAATCGAGGGTCGTCCAGAGCCAAGGCTTAGTCAGGCCCTTGTAAGTTTAGTAGACTTGCCCTCCTCCCCAAAAACTTTAAAAAAACTTATACTGCACCGATTTTCAGCCGCGGACTTCCCAAGGGCCGGACCCCTAGTTTCCGATTAGGCAAGTATCTGGCTACCAAGATGAGCCAAATTCATTCAATATGAGTAAAAAATAATAAGAAATTAAATGGTCTGTTTTACCTGCGACAAAAGTATCCGGAGCGCAAAAGGAAAAAATGTACCTGCAATAGCTCAGTGCCCCGTCAAGTATAAATCTGGCTCAGTGAGTTTAGAACTTTTACTTTTATTTTAAATATTTTAATGCGTGTATGTGTGTGTTAGGGCAATGTGAGAAGTCAGGCCCTTCCCGAAAAAGATTTCTGGATATGGCCTTGGTAACAAAGAGTGCTCCTGGCAACATATTAAATACCAGAACATGTAAATAATCCTGGGATGAGTTTTTGATTTCATAAATAGTCATAAATAGTCGCGCCAAGTACCAATACGTTCAAGTTCGTTTACCAATCTTGAGGACTAAGAGAACTTGCTTGAAATCTATTGTTATTGTTGAACTCAATAGAAAAATGCAATGTTCCCCTGCAGAAACTTTCTCATTAAATTTTTAATTAGTAATTGAAATACGAACTATGTTCCCTAACCTCTCTTAGCTCTCTTTAAACACAAAAAATGTTGTCTCTAGGTGGCGCTATTACACAAAATATTTGTTATCTAAAAAAGTAAGAAACCGTTTTTCAACCGTAATTGTACTATTTCACTCAATTTGTCGTTGAAAAATATATTGATACGATTTAAATTACTTATTTTTGTTTAGTAATTTTTTAACCAAAAAGGAAATCAAAAACTGTATCATCTCGCATTTCTGCATAATCTTATTAATCTCAAGGTTTCGTTTATTACACTACAAAAAATTAGAGGGCACTTTATTGTACAAAAAAGATATTAATGGATCCTAGAAATTGACTTTCAAAATCGTAAGAACATAAACTCTAACAGATGCCAATTCACAACTCCAGAGCTCGAATACGTTACCTTGCGGTGGTCAACATTACTACCGAAAAAGGTAAAACATTCCGTTCCACGTGCTTTCTTTGGGGTAAATCACAGGCTTGAAACAGTTTATGGTGTAATGTAATTTCAGAAGAATAGAAAAGAAACAATACGAAAATGGTTGATAGAGCTTTATAGAAAGAAAGTTCCTGTAGAAATTATTTCTATATAATTCTATAGATATCCATATATAACTTGAGAATGAAGTTTCTATAGAGAATTTCTTCTATAACGTTCTATAGAAACTGCTATAGAATTTCAGCGTAAGGTTTCTATAAATAATAAATTCTATAGAATTTGATCAGAAAACTTCCCTTACTGTAGAATTTTATAAAAAGTTGAGAATTCGTTCATTTTGTTTACAATTATAATTTCCATTAGTGTTTATACAATACTTCTAGTTTGGAAAGGCTAAAAAGCCCTAATTAATTAGGAAGTTTAATCCCTGAAATGAAATGGTTTGATTCCTAATTAATCTATTTAATTTTAAGAATAATTATTTTAACAATTAATTATTTGTTAAGGTCATATTTTTTATTACAATGGCGGATTGTAGTATGGTCTTTATTAATAATACTGTTGCATTTTGTCATAGTTCGATGAAAAAAATCAAACTTAATTAAATAAAAAAATATACTCGTAAAAGATAAAAATTATTTATTATTTACAATGTTTAAGTTATTTTATAGTAAAAATAAAACTTCTAAACATTGAAATTAATTCTAAGTGTGTGAGAAATCGTATAAATCTTTGTCATTGTTTAATAAATAAAATAATCAAAATTCCAAGATGCAACTCAGTATTTTGTCTCGAGAGTTTGCCAGCAATCAGGGCTGTGGAGTCGGAGTCGGAGTCGGAGTCGTACTGATTTTGGAAAAAAGGAGTTGGAGTCGGAGTCGTTGGAAAACATGCCGACTCCGACTCCGACTCCGGGCTTCTTTTTTTCTTTCCTTTTCACTGACTCTCCTTGCATTTTTTAAAAATTGATTACCAATTGGTTCGATTACATGTATAAAAAGATACTAATGAGAAAATAACTGCCATTATGGCAATCAGCTAGCTTGAATGCTTACCGAACTTTCTGTAGCCGTCCCCTAGTTTGCTTGCTTTTTAACTTAACTAATAGCAACTGTCAGCAAACGGTTTTGTTGAATAACATTTTCAAGTAATCACTTTCAAATAAAAATAGAAATATAGTGTTTTGTTCTATCTCAGTTTAAAATAGTAAAAGAAACGTAACAAATTAGTAAGTCGATGCCTGTAGCTAAGGTTGAAACGTTTAAGTGTGATCGGCAAATTCAAAGAAGTTCTGGCTCGAAAGCACGAATCCAAAAGATTTGATGAAATAATCTAATGTTTTTTTTTTCTATATTAAGACTATTTCTGTAAGCTTGGTTCTCACTAAAAAGAATGAAACAAAATAAGTGTAAAAAATTTCTTGATTACAACACTCAAGAATTGCAGTTAATCTTAAAATCTTCATATTTAGGTTAATTCTAAAGCAGCCAATAAAATTTAAATTAAAAATTTAGCGAAGAAGAAATATAGGTATAGTAAAAGCTATTCGTACAAATTTGTATACCGCCGCGTTTTGTGTAAAATTAGCTCCTGACGCATATGTGCCCTATTTTCGTTGAAATTTTATTGATGAAATATAATTTAAAATATATTCGTGAAAATTTTCAGAATTAAAGTATTTATATTTTTTATAAACTCTGAAATTAACTTTGGGTGTCATCTACTAGATGGATGTCACCAGGGGCAAACCACTCCCTCTCAAGAACTTGGATTTAGAAAAAAAGTTTTTTTTTCTCTCAAGTTACAGCTTTCAAAAATTGAAAGCACACGATTTGATCAATATATATTTGTTAAACATTAAAAGGGGGCAAATTACAGATAATCATTTTCAAAAATTTTAAAAGGGATTTTTAAGTCATCTCACTTTTTAACTCGTAACTATTGGAAAGTTTGATTTTTAAATTGAATTCCTAACGTTGTATGACGTCTTGGGTTTACAATAAAAAATAAAATGCTAAATTTTCATAAAAAGGAATTAATATTTCATTCTCTGTTAAGAGGTTTTCCCCCTTCCCTTGAATGGAGAGAGGGAGTTTAAAAAATACAATTAAAAAAATTAAAAAAAAATCCGGAGTCGGAGTCGGAGTTGGAGTCGGAGTCGGGCGTTTCAAAATCCAGGAGTCGGAGTCGGGGTCGGAGTCGGCCATTTTCCTTCCGACTCCGCAGCCCTGCCAGCAATATATCTCTCAATCTCTTTGCGCATGCGCCAGTCTGTTTTCCCTTTTCTGCCCCGAACGGCGATAATCGTCCATCTTGCACGTGAGATCATCTATGCGTTGCGCTGAAAATGGCTGAACCTTGCCGAATTCGTTAGAAAGTATGTATTATTTTTGTGTTATTTTGTAAAATTTATATTTTTATTGTTTTTTAAACAAATTGGGAACAAAAAAACTTATAAATAGTAGTTATAAAACAAAACTTGAATTCTTAATCCAGAACGAACTTTATTATGCATCGGAAACAGCATTTGATTTTACTAAATAAATAAAGCTCATGACTGAGTAATGACATTAATTTACTAGTGGTTTTTGCATTAAAAATTCATATGTAAGTAACAATAACCGAAAGTTTGGACGCGCTAACATTGTTTTTTTTTATACTGATAGGGGTTTAAATATTTAATTTGCACTCCCAAATGGTACCACTGTCCAGTGTTATGAAGTGTGTTTATCTAACAATAATGTGTAATCCTTGTAATAAATTGCTGCAACTAATATTTTTAGGCATATTTTGGTTTTGTCAACCGTATATTAATTATGTAAAGCATTGTCATTGTGTTTTATGAGACTCTTAATATGATCTAGAGGCTGTATAGGAAGATCTATAGAGGCTCTATAAGAAATACCTATATAGAGTTTTATAGAATTATGGCCCAATTTTCTATAGGACATTTCTATAGGATTCTATAAAAATAACTCTATAGAATTCTGAAAGAAGTATATAGAATTCTATAGAGCTAATTTTATAGAAACCTATAGAATTTTTCTATATTGAATTCTATAAAACGGCCTATAGAAAATTCGGCCATAATTCTATAAGACTATATAGGTATTTCTAAAGAATTTTTTTATAGAATTCTATAGACCATTTTCATAAGGGTTTCTGTCATTCATCAAGCTTCAAAGTAATTTATAAGTTACGGCATTTGTTTGTTTTACCTTTTTCATCCGCCATTAGACAGTCGCTGCAGCGCCCCCTATTAGTTTAATGGAGTTGCGAAAATCTGTTCAAAAAATTTTAGAAAATTAAACATTAGCAAACTATAAATTAAAAAACTAAAAGTATATTTGATCGCCGATAGAGGGCGCTAGTGTTGCTGGGATGATATTTTGCTGCTCCTGAGATAAGTGATTTTTTACTGTAATTGTTTATTTTACTGCTTTAATTTCAGTATTTTTATTGTATTTTCTCATATAATTAAGTATTTTTGTGCTTTCAAGTCTTATTTTTGATTTACTTGGTTTCTTAAAGTGTTTTTCTATTCTTTGTAGCTAAGCCTAAAATGTGCTGATTTCTTGTTGTTAAGCCTGAGTGCTCTGTTAAGTGTGTAACTTGTTTATTTTAATTTACTGCTTGTCTTGGGATTTTGTAATTTTTGTACCTTTTACTTCCAATGCTTTCTAATTCTAATAATTAGTTTTATTTCTTCAATTTTGCATTTTTGTATTAACTTTTAAGTGTATCATTTTGAGCTAGAATGGGGGTTATATGCATAATGAAGGAGGTTAAAAGTGGTAAAGGGGACAAGTGGATTTCTTGTGACCTATGTCAGATGTTCTGCTTGTTTAAGGGGAAAGATGAGTCTGAGAAGGATTTCATTTGCACTAACTGTGTTGAACTCTCAGAAATCAGAGTTAGGATGCTTACTTTGGAGGGTGAGTTAGCATTAGACTGTAGGAGTGTAGATAGGGTAAACACTCCAGAGGGAAAGGGGGAAGTTAGTAAAAAGGAGGTGGGCATCAGCTGTGTGTTAGATATTGGGAATATTCCAGAGGTAAAGGAGGAATTTAGTAAAAAGGAGGTGGGCATTAGCTGTGTGTTAGATAGTGGGAATATTCCAGAGGTAAAGGGGAAAGTTATTGCTGAGGCAACAGACTGGGAAACAAAGGGTATAATTTTGGGATATTCAATGGTGCGTGAGGTGGGAAACTCAATAGGCAGAGTTAGACGTAAGGTGGCTAGATGTTGTTTGTCAGGGGCTCGGGTGAGAGATGTAAATAGGGTTGCTGAAAAGAAGGGGGTATTTAATAAAGAGGATGTAGTTACTTTGTGGGTGGGAACTAACGATGTAGGCCATAGTAACAACAAAGAGTTTACTAAGGAATGGGATTCCCTGTTGGACAAAGCAACCAACTGTTCGGCAAATGTCCAAGTGGTTGGTTTGCTTCCCAGATATGGAGTGCATAGGAGTTGGTTAAACCAACGGGCTAGATGTATGAACCTGGTACTCAAGGAAATTTGCGTTAAGTGTAGTATCAGGTTTATTGATGTGTGGAGTAAATGTAAACGCGGTTGTATTGCTAGGGATGGCCTGCATCTGAGCTCTACGGGGGTCAAAATGGTTAGTGGTTTGGTTTTAGAGGATTCAGAATCAAAAAACTAAGTTGGAATGGGGGGCATGCTTTAAGGAGCAGAATTCAAATGTGTACTAACTATTGGGATTCTAGTAGAAACGGAAATAGGGTGGCTAGTAAGAGAAACTATTTTAACAGTTGGGATTCAAATAATCGCGCAGCATCAAATAAAGGTGAGATGGGCTTACTTAAGGTTTTTTATACAAATGCTCGTAGTATTAGGAACAAGATGGAAGAATTGAAAAGCATAACAATAGACGAGACGTTGGATATTATTGGAGTTACCGAGACATGGGCAACCGAAAGTGATGATGATTTATTATCTATTGCTGGGTATAATTTGTTTAGACAAGATAAAGTAGGTAAAAGAGGTGGTGGGGTTTTATTTTATGTCAGAGACACTTTAACTTGCAATGAATTGATAATTAATGATAAACCTAATGAGATTGATATGATTTGGCTGGAGTTGATGAGCAATAAGGGCAATAAACTACGTTTTGGGAACATTTATAGGCCACCCAACTTAAGCCAGGGTCAAGATGAACAGATGTTTAGTATTATTAGTGACATTTCAAGCAAGGGGTCAGTCATTATAATGGGAGCATTTAATTTTCCAGGAATTGATTGGAATAATTTTTACCATAGTAATAGCAGAGAAGAGGAATTTTTGAAATAATTGGGGACTGTTTTTTAGATCAAATTGTAACTCAGGGTACTCGACAGGACGTGATTTTGAATCTAGTTTTCTGTGATATGGAAGGTTCTGTTCAGGGGTTATGTGTAGGGGAACACATTGGAGACAGTGACCACAACAGTATTAGGTTTGGGATTAAATTTGATACGCACAAAGTAGAGAATTTTAGGTTTGTGCCCAATTTCAGAAATACTGATTTTGAGGCACTTAGGCAGAGTTTGAAAGCAGTTTTTTCTTCTGGATTGGACAATAGCGATGTGAATCTTCAGTGGGCAGAGTTTAAGGAAAAGCTAGCGAAAACGGTTGGGGATCATGTTTCTTTTAGGAGAAAGGGTATCAACACTAAAATATGGCCAATGTGGTTCTCCAGGGAAACTAAAGACGCTCTAAATTACAAGCAAGCTGCTTTTCATAGGTTTAGAAAAACTGGTTACAGTGCAGATAGGCTCCAATATTGTAAGGCAAGGCGTAAATTTAAGTATTTGGTACGGATTCAGAAAAGAGAGTTGGAGCAAAGACTGGCAGATCACATAAACAGGAATCCCAAGAAGTTTTTTGCATACGCTAATTCGGGGAAAGTTCGAAATAGTCATATTGGGCCACTGACCACGGAATTTTAATTCAGGACGATAGTGATATTGCTTATGTTCTTAATAACTTTTTTTCGAGTGTTTTTAACGATAACTGTACCTCAACAGTTGACACCAACAAGACACAAGCTATAATACAGCTTGAGGAATTTGTATTTTCCAGGGATGACGTTTTACTTCATTTGAAAAAAAAATAAAGAGACTAAGGCTCTGGGACCTGATAATATTTATCCAAAAATTTTAGTTGAATGTGCGGAGGAATTAGCAGATGTAATCGTAAATATTTTCAATGCTTCTTATAACTCGGGGACAGTGCCAGAGGACTGGAAGCTGGCTAACATTACACCGCTCTTCAAGGAAGGGTCTAAATGGTGTGCGGGAAATTATAGACCTGTGAGTCTAACTTCGGTGGTTTGCAAAATTTTTGAAACATTGATAAAAATTAAGATAGTAAATTTTCTAGAGACTAATAATCTATTCACTAGTTTTCAGTATGGTTTCGGGAAAGGCAAATCTTGTGCAACTAATTTATTACATTTCTATGACAAAGTTACCATGGCTTTGGACAATAAGAAGCCTGTAGATGTTGTTTACATTGATTTTCAAAAAGCTTTCGATAAGGTACCGCATGTTGCTCTACTGAGCAAATTAGCTGATATAGGAATAGGAGGGAAAACTTTCATTTGGGTAAAAAACTGGCTGACCGGAAGGAAACAAAGGGTAGTTGTAAGGGGAAATTACTCTAATTGGAGTGAGGTTTTAAGCGGGGTTCCTCAAGGATCAGTGTTAGGACCTGTTTTGTTCATTGTTTTTATGAACGATATTCACAAAAATATTTCTGGGAACATGAATTGTTTTGCTGATGATGTCAAAGTTATGGGGACTGTAGAAAATGAAGAACAAGCAAAACAGCTGCAAGAGGATCTAGATCATATTACGGAGTGGGCTGATAAATGGGGTATGGCTGTTAATGTTGGGAAATGTCAAGTGCTACATTTAGGGCATGGAAATAAGTGTACAAGTTATTATTTGCAAGGTTCAGTCATTAGTCAGGCAGACAAAGTTACTGATCTGGGGGTCTTAATAAGTCAGGATTTAAAGTTTAGCCAACAGTGCAG
Organism: Uloborus diversus; assembly: GCF_026930045.1. Taxonomy (NCBI): domain Eukaryota; kingdom Metazoa; phylum Arthropoda; class Arachnida; order Araneae; family Uloboridae; genus Uloborus; species Uloborus diversus. The sequence continues at coordinate 129,750,561 of NC_072732.1, forward strand.
CATTGCTAGTAACAAGGCCAATAAGATGCTTGGGTTTATCAATAGATCTATTTCAAACAAATCTAAAGAAGTTCTTCTGCCCGTATATAGAAGTTTGGTAAGACCTCATTTGGAGTATGCTGTTCAGTTTTGGTCTCCTTATCTTAAGAAAGACATTTATTGGAAAGGGTTCAAAGGCGGGCTACAAGGCTAATAAATGGACTTTCTCACTTAGACTATGATTCCAGGCTTAGAAGGCTAAAAATGTATAGTCTTGAGCAAAGAAGAGACCGAGAGGACATGATTCAGTTGTTTAAATTTATTAAAAGGAAAGATGTTACGGGGCTGAAGTTAAGCACTGAAAACAGGACAAGGGGTCATTGTTTTAAGCTATTTAAATCTCAGGCTAACATGGATATTAGGAAAAATTATTATTATAGCAGGGTAGTGGAACCTTGGAACAGTTTACCGGAAGAGGTGGTAATGAGCAAGGGAGTAGATAGTTTTAAGAGGGCCATTGATCTTCACTGGGGATTGTAAATTGACTAGGACCAGTGTCTAGCTGGGCCCGGAGCCTGTTGCTGGTCGTCACTTTTGTATTTGTATTTCACATTTATATCACGATATTTTATCTTTTTCTTTTTTAATACTATCACTTTTTGATTACAGACGACATTTAAGGTTCATTTTTAGCCTACCCGTTAAAGTCCAGTCTAAGTAAAATAAAATAAATAAAGACATGAAAGATGGGTTAATGGGTATTGTATAGTACAAAAAAAGTCAAAAATAGTTAAAATAACTAATAAATATCGAAATATTAACTAATGGAAAGCAGGGTTTTGAGATGGGGAAAAATGTGTGTCTGTCGGTTGTCCTGTCTGTCCCCCTCTCCCTCCAATAACTTTTGATCGAATAGTGCGATTCAAACATTTTTTTCTTCTTTTTTTGAAAGATTTCGCCGACGACATCGCATTCCCGTAGTTCCTTTTCTGATTTGAAAAATTTTTCGTTCAATTTCGAAGTTTTCAATTAATTTAATATTAGTGCTTACGGATAAATTTAAGGCAAATATAAATTGCGAACCGTCATTGTGTTCAGTGTTATAAAACAATCAATGCTCCCTGTTCATCGGAACATTGGATGGAGTATAAATGCGGGCAGAATTGAAATATAAAGGAGCACTATTCCTATTGCACCAGATAATGTACAAAAACTAGTCTCTTGTGCTAGAAAACAGTTTCTTCGAAGAGATGTAAATGCAAGATGCATAATTTTTCATGCACATAATGTTGCTCTAGTGACAGTAGCTGTATAAACTCTCAGAGGAAGAAAATAATAGTAGGGGAGCATATGATGCTAAATGTGGATTTACTCGAGCGTCGAGGGGACCTATTGGATTTTGTAGTTTAGGTTATAAGAAGAAGAAAATGTTGCATAATGTTCAATTTCAGTGGTGGGTAAAGTGTCTACTGATATTTATAAATGTAAAAAAAAAAAAAAAACAGTTACATGGACATATTCGAGCGTGTCAGATATTGATAAATTTGATGCTCCAACCACAAACAGTCTCAAATTCTCAAGGTATGTTTATCTGCCGACTTGCGTGGTGGCTGTGGCTAGCCGGAAGGATAGAAAATGAAACTAAAAAAAAAACTTTTCTCGAGCGCGTCAGATATTAAGAGGGGATTTTAAGTGACGTTTAAAAATGTCACCATTTAAAAGACTAACGTTTTGGAAGTGACGCAAAGCTCGTAGCGAATTTTTGAAAATGATTTAAAAAAAAAAAAAAAAATCGTCATATGGATTTACTCGAGCGGGTCAGATTTTTATACTTAAGGTTCAGTTTGAAGGATCCAGTCATGGTAGCCTAAAATCTGACGATTATTTTGAGGGGTGTTCTTAATCTGACAGCTAGAAGAGAAAAAAAATGACTTTTCTTGTTTTTGCAACTTTGAAAGCCTCCCATTGCGTTACTCTCAAATCGTCAGATTTTTTAAATGTACACTCTTTAACTTGTAATTAACCCACCTTATCTTCATCAGACAAGCTTCAATAAATCTGATGATCAGAATTTTTTTTACTAATCTGACCACTACAAAAAAAAAAAATAATAATAATAATAATAATAAAAATAAAAAATAAAAAAATAAATAAATAAAAAAAATTAAAAAAAACCCTTCATATTGAAACATTCGAGCGTGTCGGATTTTTACACAGAAGGTTCAGCTTTTTGATCCAGTCATGGTAGCCTAAAATCTGACGATTATTTTGAGGGAAATTCTTAATCTGACAGCTAGGAGGGAAAAACTTTTTTTTTCGTAACTTAAACACCCTTACGTTACGCTCAAATCGTCAGATTTTTTAAATGCGCTCTTTAGCTTGTAATTAACCCACCTTATCTTAATCAGACGAGCTTCAATAAATCTGATGATCAATTTTTTTTTACTAATCTGACCACTGCAAAAGAGAAAAAAAAAAATATCACATTGAAATACTCGAGCGTGTCAGATTTTTATACAGAAGGTTCAGCTTGATGATCCAGTCATGGTAGCCTAAAATCTGACGAATATTTTGAGGAATATTCTTACTGTGACAACTAGGGGGGAAATAAACCTTTTTTTTTTTTTTTTTTGTAACTTTGTAACCGTCTAACACCCTTGAGTTACTGTCAAATCGTCAGATGTTTTGACTGTCCTTTAGTTTACCCACCTTATCTTAATCTGACGCGCGTCAATAAATCCAAGAATCATTTTTTTTTTAAACTAATCTGACAAGCTATCCTAGACGCATATACCAGCAAAAAAGGCCAACATTTGGTGTAGGTACATTTGGTGTAGGATGTAAGGTATCGCCCCGATGTTTATCTGACGTCCTTAATTAAATCTTCAAAAACACATTGGACTCCCCTTTTACCAATCTTTGTAGCCGATTTGTGATAGTTAGTCATGTCGAAATCTGTAGATTATATGTTTTTCGAGATTCTTGCAATATTTCCTTTAACATAAAAAAAATCAACCGCGCTCGAGAAAATCCACCCAACGTTTTTTTTTACAACTTTGTAACACTCCCACACCCTTGCGTTACACTAAAATCGTCAGATTTTCTAAATGTACACTCTTTTGCTCGTAATTAATACACCTTATCTTAATCTGACGCGCTTCAATAAATCCAATGATCATTTTTTTTTTTACTAATCTGACAGGCCGTCCTAGACGCATCCACCAGCAAAAAGGCCAACATTTGGTGTAGGTACTCGATGTAAGGTATCTCCTCTATGTTTATCTGACGCGCTCGAGTAAATTCCCAAAAACACTCTGGGCTCTCCTACTATAACTCTATGCATGAAAACTGGATAGATGAATTCAGTGATTCTGACGATGATACTTCAGAATAAAATAATTGCTTCTTGGAAAAAAAAAAATTGATGTACATGCATAATGTTTTTAACGTACATGAATAAAATTTTACATGTACATGAATAATAATTTTGATCTATTTAAAATTTTTCCGCCGATGGCTTGTCATTTTTACTTCCTTTCATGTATCTCTAATGGTTTAAAAAATTTATGAGACAGTATTTTTTTGGGAACAATGTATTTTTTTCATCTGTGTATACAGTCAGGACTCAAAATAATATCCCTTTTGTAGTCCCAGAAATTGGCAAATGAATCCATGTTTCTAAGCATCTTTTCTGCCTTCGTCCCATAGCCTAAAAAGCTATTGGAGTGATTCCGCTAGTAGTAAAGCGAGCCGACACCATAACGATTTCTCCTCCGAACTAGAACATCGTTAGAACCTCGGTTCATGACGTCAAGTCAACGTTTAATTTTTTTCGCTGGTGAGTACCGCAATGTACAATTTGTCTCCAATTGCCACAGAATTTTAAGCCAATTGTAGCAGCAAGAAACTGCGACCCGCGGGCCATATTTTGGGGATCCCTGTTCTGAATATTCTTCAGTCCACTAAAGCAATACAAACGTTCTAAATTTCGATGAAATCATCGCTAGATCTAAATTTTACTTTCAATTTCAAAAGATTAAAATTTCACTGGTTCCTTTCTTGTAAAAAATACTACCTTCAGTTTTTTTTTTTTTTTTTTTTTTTGTATTTTGCTTTCAGACATGAAGAAGTTAAATTTCAGATTAATAGAAAATAACTTTAAAACATAGTTATCTACAATATGAAGACAACTGCTGATACTTTGAAGGCAAAAAGTTCAAATTCTGTGCATCAGAAGATTCAGAGATGGGGAAAAAAAATTTTGATGTGGACACCACACTACTTCCTTTTACATCTATTAAATAATCCAAGCTTTTGAATACTCAAAGAAAAAAAAGGTGCGTGCATTCATATACGCATGTTCAAAGCAATACTGCCGTGGGCCAGCATTTCTTTTTTTGCATTTTTACCATCAATTGTACTTGCGCTTTATTGTGCAAGTTTGCTTATTTAGTTTCCGTTGAAGAAAAAAAAAAATCAACATTTCCTTATTGTTATTTAACAATATTGTTAATAACAATAAGGTATTATTTTATTATTAACAATATTAAGTAACCTTATTGTTATTTTGGAATCCAAAATTCAATTCTTCAAATATCTCAAAAACTCAATTCTGCAAATGCTGCCCTTTACTTTCCCATGCAAAACACTTCTTAAAAGAATAGCTTTTGATACTTTTCTAAGCGTATATAAAGTATCGCAACCATAAAGTATTGTCTATTTTTTCATTAGAATAATTCATGTGCCTCATTTTAAACCTTGGTGATCATTTGTACATTGACAGTATGCTTAGTGAAAGTTGGCGATATCACATGTTATATTGCCTTTTTCATGGTCTATAAAACAACAATTAAACAAAACTAAAAGTTTCCTTAAAAAGAGAGAAAAAAAGTTCCAAATAATGAACGAAACAAATAAAAATGTAAAAAAAAGCCGCCAAGTCAAGAACACACCATTAAATAACCTGAAAAGTTAAATTCAAATTACTACCAACTAAATTTAAAAAATCAAAACGTTAAACCAACCTTCCGTGAAGGAGAGATGAGTAAAAAAAAGTCGCCAAATAAAGTGTTATTGCAATGGTAACAAAATTTGTATGGTCAAAAGCAGGAAAAGGTGATTTTTCTGTAAGAGTCTGTCAGAGGTGCTAAGATGGGAGGTCACGATGACCTCCCAAAAATTTTCTTATTCGGCAAATTTTTACTGCCGATGCGGAAAATTTGAAGACAGTTCTGCAGTGATTTTTTTACTATTGCATTTCTTCATTAGATGCAGATATGTGTGTATGCATGTTTTTTTTTTCTTTTTAATCCAACTGGTAAAATTTGGAGGCTCATTCTGGGAATTGAAAATTTCTACCTCCCAAAAATAGGGCACAACTAGACCCCACGTGTAGTCTACATACAAAATTTCAACCTTCTACGGTATATCATTTTTGAGTTATGCGACATACATATGTTCCTACATTAGGACTA